>NW_008751829.1:716541-727986 GCF_000715545.1 Opisthorchis viverrini | reverse complement strand
TAGGGATCTCGTGTTCAAGGCTGATACCAGGCTACTAAGCTCATGTTTTGAACAAGTTCAAAATAGCAATGGTGACAAAGTTAACTTTTTCACGCTTATTGGAATGTTGATTTTCACTTGTAGCTCGATGGCTGTTTTCCATAATGCATAGAAATAAATTTTCCGGCATCTCTATTATTTTAACTGGCAAATGTATCGTTTAAAGGGTTACTAGGATCTCCACAGCAGCTCTTGCTTTACGCTAAGGATGACGTAGTTCTTTTCTGAAAACAAATGTTTGTGACTCTACTACAGTGCGTTAAGTATGTCAAATAAAACCCGAATTTGCATTGTTGACATGCATTGAGCGGTTTCCAGCAAATTTCTGTGCAGTTGCTTAGCTTGGTAGAGATCCCCCATTTACAGAACGGTCTTCGTTCGTGTACTTTTCATGAGAGGTGTAGTGTCACTTGAAGTTAGGTAAAACCTGTTGTGTATGCAGGATGGCCACGGCGGACAGCACATAACCTGGGGATGGGGTAAAAAAATCTTGGAAAGCGATAGTCGGTTTTGAGAAACCAGTTCACTGAGCGCTTTGTTTTGGTTAGGATGATTTAGTGATATGTGAAAAGAGCCAACAGCTTGATTTTCGAGTTCAACGTTCACGTTATTATCCCAAGTAGACATCAGTTGCCAAACTTTTGCCGGTATAGCGCATAATAACCCGATTATTTGGGGACCAGGATGGGGTAGAAAAAATCTTGGAAAGCGATAGTCGGTTGTGAGAAACCAGTTCACTGAGCGTTTTGTCTTGGGTAGGACGATTTAGTGACATGTGAAAAGACCCAACAGCTTGATTTTCGAGATCAACGTTCACGCTATTATCCCAAATAGACATCAGTCGCCAAACTTTTGCCGGTACAGCGCATAATAACCCGATTATTTGGGGACCGCGTGATCCTCACTGTGCCTGGTTAGAGACACTACAAGATATGGCTGCCAACCGATATCAGTGGCGTTCTGCTTTTCAGTTTCTATCCGGATTGCCTGAGTGAATGTTTGGAGGTGTAGGCACCTCGGAATGATTGTGTTAAGCTAGCACTAAGTCCCTTCCCCGTCCACCTTTACTCTTTTCTTTACAATAAGGTTTTCAAATAAATCATGGTTGTACGGCAGTGAAGCATCGGTGCTGAACATTGATGTCATGCTGTCGATGATGATGATGATGATGGTGAACCCGATTATTTATTCTAAGCTACGAAAGGAAAATTGTTTGGGAATCTTCTTAATAGTTGATATTCATATTTGTCACCGTTTACGAAGGAATGCCTCGTGGATTTTTTTAAACGATCAATTATTTCTGGTACATTATGGTTACTTATAATATAACATACAACCCCAATGTTTGATAAAGACTTACCAGAAAATTTTGAGGAGTTACGTAAGTCTCTCACTGTTTAATTATGATCTAATGAAGTTCGCTACACGTATATTCTGCAGAAATTCCTACATGCATCGTTAAGCATCTCGATCTACCCACTGTACGAAATCAGTGCATCGAATACCATTTCATCAGCCGTTGCACGGGGCAATTGACGTACAAGAATTAGATGCCCCGTTCGTAACGCTCAGAACGCCAGTACACTGATTTCACCATTCTTTATTCTTCGCGCCCATACAGGCGTTTTTTGCCGTTTTTGTTCGGTGTTCTTCGAAACCACGCATACTCATCAACTAGTCTTGGTCAAGACAACTGATTGTTGAAAAAAATCCACCCAATGACTTTCGGTTTTCAAAACGCAGTATTATGGTTGAGTGACGTGTAGGAATGTTCTGCGCCAGTTGGCGGTAATTCAGTTTTTCCCCATATTTTACTACCATCATACAGTAGGCAAATAGGCGAGTATGCAATATGAAAAATTCCGTGGCATCGTGACTCATATGAAGCCCAGTAGGTGATTAAACACGTGAAGCGAACTCTTTGCCACTTGCACGTTGTGGCAACCAAAAACAAAGCTATTGATACTATTTTTGGTTGAGCAGAATCTTGAACAGATTTGTTGTCCAACAGCGGCTTAATCATTGAATTCCCGGGCATGGTTTTTTACCCGCAATTGATCTGTAATGAGCCGACCGGAATACATGAAAGCTACTTTTTCGCTAAAAACGGAATAAGAATAGATCGGCCAGAAGACATTCGGAGGCTTGTTGCAGACCACCATTCAACTCAACGAAGACGCCCTCATCAAAATATGGTATCAGATGCTGGCTTATTAGATCACTGTTGGCGTTGTCTGTGGACATTTGCGTTGCCGACAAAACCCTCCGGCGGACCACACAGTATTACAATTCCAGTAATATAGGCCAACTTAGCCGTACCACCGTAACCGTGTTGTAATCGACGTCTTTGTTTGTGGATTGAAATATGACCGCGGGCAATTACAGACAAGAAAATGGAAAAAAACTTATCACACTCTACAAGCTAACCTGAGAAAACGACACGACGGTGTACAGATTCAATAAAGGCAGTTGTGTGTTTAATGAGATTGAGGAGATGACCTATAACAGTTACAGAATGCACTACCAGAAGAACTAATCTACCAAGGAGCCCGAATGGTTTCCACATGACCCGATACTGGAAAGCTGACGATGGGAATACCACAGTCACAGACACCACATAACTTAGTGTGTTTATTCTCTATGATGAACAGTTATTTTTTAATCGCTCCGAGTTTCCAAACTTTCTCTACTGTAACTCGTATTGCTGAGATGAACAAAGTTACCTGATGGGAATTTTATCTTCAATTATTTCTTCTTGTTTTTAATAGTTGAAATTTGAATTAAAATAATGAAATATACAACAATTATTACAGTTTATGGTAATTTTTATCCCGCAATCCAATAGTCTCGTCGGAAATGGTGTTCGTGTGACAAGAATATTTTACGTAGCTCACCGAATAGAGCAGAATGATTCTAACTTGAGGGTGAAGTTATCATTTCGTTAAAGTCTGACAACATCTGGGAAGCATCTGAAAAATGGATCCTCTCGTTCAACGCCGGATTGCCCAGCACACAACTCAACAATTAGGTGGGTAACTTGGACAGTTTATGACTTATAGTCCCTAAACAGATAACCATTCTCTAATTATTGATGATATGGTGCTTACTAATTACGTGAGAATCAGCAACACATCATAGTACATGGGTAATATTTTACTTTTGAGCCAATTTAATTTTTCGCACATTGAAATTTGATGGAGTCACACGGCGCATGGTCTACAGGGAACAAATTTGGACAGGCCAATACATGTATTTTAATAACTTTGTTGCAGTGCACCGGAAACGAAATCTAACTGGACATTTGAATGGCGGAACTGAATCGCTCACTCAACACTAGATAAATTATAAGTCAGAGAACGAGATGAAATTTAGTTGGAATGAATTCAATCTACAGGGAATTTCGATTTAAGGATGACTCGTTAGTTCAACCTGTTGCGACAGAGCTTAGGCATTCAGCTGAAATAACATACGACCACCGATGTGCGCTTGAATCTACGTTTCAGTGTCGCCGTCAGGTCCTATGTGAACGAAAAAATGCTAGGCTTCACCACCAGATCCCACTTGTACTTACTTATAGGCTAGTGTCGGTCTTCTGACCAGCTCCTCGTTGGGCAGAGAGCAAAACTCTTTGGATGTCCCATAATACCCTCACAGTTCGAATCAAGTCAGGTTTTTTTCTCAGACACGAGCTCAGCAGGATTATCTAGGTTCCTTGGTAAGCATTTTGAGACAGATATAGCATATTTACTCTAAAAAAAGGATTTTATCCCCTGATTCCCAATGGCATCAACTCTCAATTGGATTTCAAAGCTGAATTCCCTTGTATAGAATTAAAAAACAAACCATCTGACAGTTTAAAGTCCTGCGTATTTTGCCCATACATGTGAAAACGCTTTTCAAAATCTTTTTAATCATTTTGAGCTTAAAACTAAAAAATACCTGCACATAGAAATGACCCCCCGCCCTAACTATAGCAATTTGGTCTAAGCTAATACTGATATCTTGTATATATGGAAGTTAGTTTTACCAACGAAATTTCGAATTCTGTCCAGAAACACCACTAAGGTGCTTTATGGATGGGGGAGCAAAACAAATCCTGGTAACCTAACCTCCTACAAAATTTGCACAGCTACTTAAGCAGTTAGCTTTAAGAGAACTATATTTAAAATGCCTTAGAAAGCACATGCTGATTCCTTAGAGAGAACAGCTCAAGGGTTTCATCTCTGCCATTGTTTTTATCATATTTACCTTCATTTGTTCATGGTCACGACTCGACCAGACACACAGCATACCCTAATCCTTTAGGCCAAATGGAACTTAAGCAAGAAACTAAGTGGCACACGGTGATTAAACGGCCCTGGGTGGGGCAATTAAAAGTGAATAAATTTTTAGTATAACCAATAAATCGCGTTTCGTTTATTTTTGTCTCTATTTGCACTGTTATGACTTAATAGGTTTTCTCCTACCTCAAAGGATGGAATACCCAAATTACCAAGCAGAAAATTGCTATTTTTATTGGTATCTTTATTTTGGGTGATCTGATCTTGCTTTACATGAGAAACCAAAAAAGTACTTTATCACTACAAACTACGTTAAATATCTGCTGAAATGTTTTTATGGTAGATGTGGGAATACTTCTAACTCTGTCTTTTCACCCACCTCTAGCATACAATGAAAATGTTGGACAAAGTGACTGCACACGCAGACGATTTTATGCACAAGCGCAAAAAGACGATCATATGAAGTTCCCGTTTAATTGCTTGTTCTATTCATAGGCAGGCATTACATTGCTAATGGGTACTGTTTCAGTGGCGACGTGCATGTAGATGAGGTTGTCACCGATTAGCTAAATTTCAGCTTTTTATGTGACTAAATAAATCGCAAAATAACTTTACCTTAAATTAGCTTAATCTTGATGAGAAAAGATGCCACGACGTAAGTCTTGGTCCAGAGAGCGATATGCGTGGTAACTAAGAGCACAAAAATTCGTATCATCGTCTGTCTTCGTTTCTCCTAGTTTGTCTCCTGGTTCAAAAAATTGCATAGTCCTTAAGTTTATCAGGCTTCGACTTTGTTCAACGTGATTTTGCCACATTGCATTTGTGTATCGGTTGCTTGCTTCCTCTAGTTTTGTTCTTCCGAAAATGAAGCAACATTTCATAAAGGAAACTACTCACAAGGTTGCTGAAAACTCCTCGACAGCCCACGACCATTTTCGCACTTCTTGGGGCTCATCAGGCAGACTCAGTCCCCGAGTTTCCGTCAACCTTGTTCTACTTGAACCCAAATCGGACTATTTTCGAGAAATACATTGACTTGCAAATCAATTTGGTTTTCACGAAAGACTCAACTGAATCTCTCATGCATGATATTCTACAACTGAATGTGCTGCACGCAGGCCTCCACATGTTTCAGTTGGAACGATATTCCAGATACCAGTTGAATCTCTCGTGAAAACCAAAGTAATTTGCAAATGGGTGTATTTATCGATTACCAAATCTTGTTCGTTAACATTTAATCCTTTGTCTCTTTTAGCTTTTGCGTGTGTTTCAGTGATGGATGACGCTACTTGGGCCCAATGTAGCAGTAGATGGATCGCTCTTTTGACGTCCTGCAAATGCTAACAATTGCACATTTTTCAGTACGTCAATAGACCTTGATTTTACCATCGTAAAACGTCTAAACAGAAGTTCTGTCCTGGCCACTTTGTCAATCCCACTTTCTGCTACATTTGTTTGCGCAGAAGTCTCGAATCACAATATTCATAGTCTGATTGAATGGATCTGTTACTGACATGACCGAAATTCATTAAACTTGTTGGCCATGATGGAGAATATGGATTAACCCTTTGAAATAAACTTTACCTGGACACGTATATTGTATTAACTGAGGAAAACGGGCTTTTATCATTTCAAATGTTTGAATGCATTTTCAAACACGTCTGATAAACTCGAACATGGGGATGTCAAAACACTTTCCGTTTGTATGTTTATACAGCAATCGTAAGAGGGAGCAAAGTAATGCGAAATTAGTATCTTTCGACAGTTCCCCACAAAGATTCCATAGACCTTGCATAATCAGTGAAATCTTTAGAATAACAAGGTCGCAAATTAATATTGCTTTTGCCTTTGTCATCACGGGCAATTTACAACACAATACACATGTCTTTTTAAGTAAGGGAAAAAGCATAGACTGTGCCAGCTGGATACCACGGACGTCAGGCTGAGTGAATTAAGAATTCAGCAACTCCAGGAGGATTAGTTTGTTTTCGACTTACTAGTTACAATCGACAGTGGAAGAATCGTCCGGATAGCGGTTCTGCGCCACTTTCAACTGGTGCACAGGAGGGCCTCTTGCGACTGACGCTCAAGGACTGTGGCGAATAGTGCAAATCCAAAACTGGCCCATTGATCCATCGTTCAGTTCACACCCATGAAGGTGTTGACACGAAGCGGTCGCCTGGATGGACTGTGCTGTTTTTTCTGCCGGTTTCCAACACCGATTGACCTGAATCAACATCGATGACGCGTTTTCAATAAACATGATGCAGATAAGCTTGGCCAAGTGGGGACTACCGGTATCCACTAGATCCAATAAGAGTCAAAATCGCTATTTCCAGATAGAAACAGCGGCGATCGCTAGAAGATAACGTTTCCTTTCTGATAAATTGGCTATTATTATCCAAACCAAGTTACGTGTGCTATACCGACGTGCGCAAACGAACGAAGCGTCATCTGTGGTCCCCGAAAACCCCACCGACAATGAGGCCTACACCACTCAGTTTAAACAAATTCTGAAGTGCACATTGTCACCAATGGAATCCAGCTCTAACATGTCGCTTGTTCGTGTCGACCTTTTGACCTTTACCAGAGAATTGCAATTTGACGTTCGTGACGCAGGAGGAAGTCCATTCTGCTTCTGGCTCTCCACACATCCAAGGCACCACCACACAAATAAACATGTGCTCTTCAACGACGTAACCAGCATGCCGACAGCCGACTTTGCGGCTATCCACACTTCATAACACAAGAGTCGAAAAAAGTCCAGGAACGAAGGGAAGAATTAGACAAAGTAAATCGTAGACTGACTTCAGATGCTGCACACTGCCACGCAGTACTAAATGCAGGGGCTTCAAAACTCACATGTAGCTGGCTAAGTAAAGTAATGCTGGTATCGGAGTAAAGTTTGATTTTGGAAGTACTGGAACCGGTTGATTGCCAATAAGTCAGCAGGTTTGGTCAATCCGATGCTCAGATTGCTCCACCAGTTCAACGCCAATACTCCTATCGGGGATTTTAAATTGCTCTCATCTTAATTTTGTACACAGGCCAAACGGTAAACGCCCTATTATTATTCGAAAATGCCATGAAGTGAAAATATTCGATTTGGATTTCATATTACTTAGATGCACCAACCCGTATAATGCTTACGGATTTTATGCAAAATTACTATGTAGTTCGTGATAATCCGTTCAGATATCTTAATAACAACGTACCCAAAAATAGGTTGACGGACACGACAGACACTATTTTGGTTGCACGCATGGAGTAGTTTTTGGTTGGCAGATCAACTGCAAATGTGCTGCTTGGAATCTTCCCCAGTGTCTTTTTGCTACGCTTGTTCGTCTACATGAAACAAGGAGAAAAAAGTTGGCGCGTTTGACCAGAAGATCGTCACAGCTTAAGCGACCGTTCAAATCACGGCTGCTTAATACGCAGGGCTGAGGTATTAGTTAGTGCTATGTTCGTGTATAAGTAAATACTGAGAAAACGAGCTTTCTGGATTGTCTTTCATAGGGCAATTGCTGGCTAATACTTTTTGTCAATCGGTGGTCTACCGTTACATTCATAAATTCCGGTTCGCTCAAATATTGAACGTTGATTCGTTTGGAACAGAAAGTTTATTGGGTAGCAGCGATCAGTGCTGCGAAAAACGATTTCTGAGGAGTCTGGTTTTCGAAGGGCAAATCTTACAAAATAGCTGCGAACCAAACTCACATTGGTAAAATACCATTTTTTCTTGAGTTCATGCACATTCCCAGAGTATTTTTCTGGGAACACGGTGAAGACTCCCATGAGAAAAGCATAGTTGTACTTCGTATGAAATACAGCAAATAACCTGCCTTGATTTCTATTGCGATGTTCAAGTAATGATGGTTGCAGGATTTTTTGTATAACGCACACCCACGCGACTCTCGTTTGAGCAATCGTCCCGGTGAGTTCACGCCAAAAGGAGGAAGCATTGGACTGGAATTTCCCTCTTATTAGAGCTCGTCAACCGTGCACATCCAATGGCCGTGCCGGGGTTCGAACTCCGCACGCCTGACATGCGAGGTGAGTTTGTTACCCCCCACGCTGGACTCCTCCAGATTCCTACTTTTGAACAGCTGAACACGTTCGCGCCTGGGTAATGAGGGCGGAACGCCCGACGCCTCGAACGACTGGCCCGCCAGTCAGAGCATCTCAGTCAGGTAGTTTCACAGACGCTTGAAACACGCTGGGCTGATTTTGTTTCAGGTGTTGGCTGCGGGATTTTTACAGAATTTAGTAGCACAGAAAAATTGCTCATAAGCCCCACAAAAACAAGAATTTGTTTTTGAGGCTAATCAAGTGAGAGGAGTTTTGAGGCGCTGACGCCGTTAACTCAAACAGCAATTTGTTCGAACGTTAAATTTGATCTTATATGCACGAGAAACTCGCCGATGCGATTGTGTCTTCACAACAATTTAACTGGGTGACATGTGTGCAGCAAATGATGCAAAGAATTCCAGCATAATGTTGCTTATCAGGGAGTTCATCAGAGGTACAGCTATAGCACTTTCGTTATGCATGTTAGTTCAGGATGGACAACCAACGAAATTACTGCGCAAATGAGGGATCGAGTAATTCCGCTTTTGGGGACTAAGTCTAAGGGATGTGCTACAAACTGTGCTAAACGTCTGATGGTTTGTTTGCAGATTTGGGGCAGCAATTCTTTACTGCTTACATCATTTAATGCTGGTCGCTGATCGGACGGCAGTTGATCTGTTCACCGAGTTTGGCCATTGGCTCTCAAACGTTTCGTCCCCAGTCGAGGAAACATCGTCAGTGCGCAGTTGAATGTATGCTTCCTCCGTGCCTAGATGCGTTTATGTAGTTTTTGTAGAGTATCTAATATCCTGTCATGTGATTGGCTAGTTGGTATATGCCTTCTGTTGTATCATGGTAGGACCGACCGTGACCGCCCGGGACAAACAGGAAGGAAGCTTTCTACCAGGATACATGAACATAAACTCGCATCCAAGAGGCATGACCAATTTTCGCTCGTCTCCGTACATGAAGATCAAGAGGGACACAAGTTCAACTGGAGCACCGTTCACATATTGGCCCAAGCGAGTACAAAGAAAGAACGTGAATTCATAGAAGCATGGCACTCTACTGAAAAAGCTATCAACAAACACATCGAAATTGGTCCAGTCTATCGGCCACTGCAAACAAAAGAATTATGGAGCTACAGAACGCAGAGGCGGACAAAGAGAAAAGAAACAAGTGATCAGGCTGAAGCGAGGAAACTACCAAAAACAGAAGACACTGTCACAACCAAGCAGAACTAAGGAAGGAAGGCCACAACGAAACACAAACCGGGAACGGACCAATTGCAAACAGACCCGGAACACCCCAAAACAGCCATCCAACAAACCAGTGAAATAAGAGGCATACTGACCACAAAGCAGCAAAACAAAATCACGGTCGGTCCTACCATGATGCAACAGAAGGCATATACCAACTAGCCAGTCACATGACAGGATATTAGATACTCTACAAAAAACTACATAAACGCAGCTAGGCACGGAGGAAGCACGCATTCAGCTGCGCACTGACGATGCTCCTCGACTGGAGACGAAACGTTTGCAAGCCAATTGTCAAGGTCGGCGAACAGATCAACTGCCATCGGACCAACCACCAATAAGTCTCAAAGCCATTTTTAATGCTGTTTTGATTATTGTCTTTATGCAATTTCTTGAAATTTGAGCCGTCCTGTTTTGTGCGTACCTTAAGGTTATTTGTTCCGTGTGTGCCGTCCCGTTTCACTAGTATTCTAGTTCACTGAATGCATATTGGTTAGGTTTCAAAAAATGTTGACGGAGAAATACTGCTACCCTAACGTAAGAGTTCTCAACACAAAATTAGTTTCGTATAAAGTGTTTTTATTGCGTAAGTGAACGACTGTTATGACCGTAGCTCATGTTAAATGACACTTGATTTCCATCGACTCTACTGTCGATATTTCATGGTTTGTGCCCCAAATAAGCCAACGTTAAAATTTGTGTTCACCAATCATTGAAAAGTTTAGTACGGATGTCTGTGAACTGGAAAACTACATGGTAGCCACGGGTATGCAAATTGCAACGAACAAGGAAACCAGGATTGAATATCACTCAGTTTTGACCTTATAAAGACCGATACAACGCAATCCTGGGTATGTAGAATAGTTTGAATGATGCAGTGAGTGTGTCGGTAGCTCAGGTAGCGTAGATGGTCGTTGGCTTGTTCGCTGAGCTGGGCAATTTGATTGCAAACGTTTCATCACCAATCGAGGTGACATCATCAGTGCGTTATTGGGGAGCGTAGTTGTGCGTAGCGGTGGGTTGGTGGTTGTGCGTTGAGTAGTGTTACGTGTGTGTTAATATACGTGCTGGTAGCCGGGGATGACCTCTGACCGCGATTATTTGTTCGGTCGGCTGCTTCCATTGGTTGTTCTGTTATCCCGTCTTCTCAGTCGCCGATGCCCACGTGACCTTTGAGCTTGGCAACCCTCACCGTCGTAGTCTGGTCGATGTTGAAAATGATCTTTGTCCTCTTTGTCCTTATTTGATTTGACTCCGAGGAGTTAGTTGTTTCCTCGTTTGTGAATCCAATATTCGGTCCTCCTCCACGTGACCAGCTTGGCAACCCTCACCGTCGTAGTCTGGTCGATGTTGAAAATGATCTTTGTCCTCTTTGTCCTTATTTGATTTGACTCACTCCAGTTAGTTGTTTCCTCGTTTGTGAATCCAATATTCGGTCCTCCTTGAGTGTTCCGGTTGAGGTGCACGTAGAGTTGCGTAAATTGGATCCAGTTCGATGCACCGGTTGGTCGAATCTGCCGTGGATTACCATGCTTCCAGAAATTCTCGTCCGTGTCGCGTGTCTCCGTATGACAAAATTTTTTGGCGTTTTCCAGATTGAATTTGTGGTCTTCTTAGTACTCGTGCATAGGTATCAAGGACAGGGGGTCATGTCTCCTGACTGCCGCGTTGTGTTCCTTTATTCGTGTGCATAGTCTCCTGCCAGTTTGTCCGACGTAGAATTTGTTGCAGTTGTTGCAGTTGAGTTGGTATATCACATTGTTCTTCTTGGTTTTGTCCGGGTTGTCCTTCGGTCTAGA
>NW_008751829.1:684713-708211 GCF_000715545.1 Opisthorchis viverrini | reverse complement strand
GCACACCCACGCGACTCTCGTTTGAGCAATCGTCCCGGTGAGTTCACGCCAAAAGGAGGAAGCATTGGACTGGAATTTCCCTCTTATTAGAGCTCGTCAACCGTGCACATCCAATGGCCGTGCCGGGGTTCGAACTCCGCACGCCTGACATGCGAGGTGAGTTTGTTACCCCCCACGCTGGACTCCTCCAGATTCCTACTTTTGAACAGCTGAACACGTTCGCGCCTGGGTAATGAGGGCGGAACGCCCGACGCCTCGAACGACTGGCCCGCCAGTCAGAGCATCTCAGTCAGGTAGTTTCACAGACGCTTGAAACACACTGGGCTGATTTTGTTTCAGGTGTTGGCTGCGGGATTTTTACAGAATTTAGTAGCACAGAAAAATTGCTCATAAGCCCCACAAAAACAAGAATTTGTTTTTGAGGCTAATCAAGTGAGAGGAGTTTTGAGGCGCTGACGCCGTTAACTCAAACAGCAATTTGTTCGAACGTTAAATTTGATCTTATATGCACGAGAAACTCGCCGATGCGATTGTGTCTTCACAACAATTTAACTGGGTGACATGTGTGCAGCAAATGATGCAAAGAATTCCAGCATAATGTTGCTTATCAGGGAGTTCATCAGAGGTACAGCTATAGCACTTTCGTTATGCATGTTAGTTCAGGATGGACAACCAACGAAATTACTGCGCAAATGAGGGATCGAGTAATTCCGCTTTTGGGGACTAAGTCTAAGGGATGTGCTACAAACTGTGCTAAACGTCTGATGGTTTGTTTGCAGATTTGGGGCAGCAATTCTTTACTGCTTACATCATTTAATGCTGGTCGCTGATCGGACGGCAGTTGATCTGTTCACCGAGTTTGGCCATTGGCTCGCAAACGTTTCGTCCCCAGTCGAGGAAACATCGTCAGTGCGCAGTTGAATGTATGCTTCCTCCGTGCCTAGATGCGTTTATGTAGTTTTTGTAGAGTATCTAATATCCTGTCATGTGATTGGCTAGTTGGTATAGGCCTTCTGTTGTATCATGGTAGGACCGACCGTGACCGCCCGGGACAAACAGGAAGGAAGCTTTCTACCAGGATACATGAACATAAACTCGCATCCAAGAGGCATGACCAATTTTCGCTCGTCTCCGTACATGAAGATCAAGAGGGACACAAGTTCAACTGGAGCACCGTTCACATATTGGCCCAAGCGAGTACAAAGAAAGAACGTGAATTCATAGAAGCATGGCACTCTACTGAAAAAGCTATCAACAAACACATCGAAATTGGTCCAGTCTATCGGCCACTGCAAAAAAAAGAATTATGGAGCTACAGAACGCAGAGGCGGACAAAGAGAAAAGAAACAAGTGATCAGGCTGAAGCGAGGAAACTACCAAAAACAGAAGACACTGTCACAACCAAGCAGAACTAAGGAAGGAAGGCCACAACGAAACACAAACCGGGAACGGACCAATTGCAAACAGACTCGGAACACCCCAAAACAGCCATCCAACAAACCAGTGAAATAAGAGGCATACTGACCACAAAGCAGCAAAACAAAATCACGGTCGGTCCTACCATGATGCAACAGAAGGCATATACCAACTAGCCAGTCACATGACAGGATATTAGATACTCTACAAAAAACTACATAAACGCAGCTAGGCACGGAGGAAGCACGCATTCAGCTGCGCACTGACGATGTCTCCTTGACTGGAGACGAAACGTTTGCAAGCCAATGGCCAAGCTCGGCGAACAGATCAACTGCCATCCTATCAGCCACCAGTAAACACACCCGAGCTACCTATAACATTTAATGCTGTTTTGATTATTGTCTTTATGCAATTTCTTGAAATTTGAGCCGTCCTGTTTTGTGCGTACCTTAAGGTTATTTGTTCCGTGTGTGCCGTCCCGTTTCACTAGTATTCTAGTTCACTGAATGCATATTGGTTAGGTTTCAAAAAATGTTGACGGAGAAATACTGCTACCCTAACGTAAGAGTTCTCAACACAAAATTAATTTCGTATAAATTGTTTTTTATTGCGTAAGTGAACGACTGTTATGACCGTAGCTCATGTTAAATGACACTTGATTTCCATCGACTCTACTGTCGATATTTCATGGTTTGTGCCCCAAATAAGCCAACGTTAAAATTTGTGTTCACCAATCATTGAAAAGTTTAGTACGGATGTCTGTGAACTGGAAAACTACATGGTAGCCACGGGTATGCAAATTGCAACGAACAAGGAAACCAGGATTGAATATCACTCAGTTTCGACCTTATAAAGACCGATACAACGCAATCCTGGGTATGTAGAATAGTTTGAATGATGCAGTGAGTGTGTCGGTAGCTCAGGTAGCGTAGATGGTCGTTGGCTTGTTCGCTGAGCTGGGCAATTTGATTGCAAACGTTTCATCACCAATCGAGGTGACATCATCAGTGCGTTATTGGGGAGCGTAGTTGTGCGTAGAGGTGGGTTGATGGTTGTGCGTTGAGTAGTGTTACGTGTGTGTTAATATACGTGCTGGTAGCCGGGGATGACCTCTGACCGCGATTATTTGTTCGGTCGGCTGCTTCCATTGGTTGTTCTGTTATGTCGTCTTCTCAGTCGCCGATGCCCACGTGACCTTTGAGCTTGGCAACCCTCACCGTCGTAGTCTGGTCGATGTTGAAAATGATCTTTGTCCTCTTTGTCCTTATTTGATTTGACTCCGAGGAGTTAGTTGTTTCCTCGTTTGTGAATCCAATATTCGGTCCTCCTTGAGTGTTCCGGTTGAGGTGCACGTAGAGTTGCGTAAATTGGATCCAGTTCGATGCACCGGTTGGTCGAATCTGCCGTGGATTACCATGCTTCCAGAAATTCTCGTCCGTGTCGCGTGTCTCCGTATGACAAAATTTTTTGGCGTTTTCCAGATTGAATTTGTGGTCTTCTTAGTACTCGTGCATAGGTATCAAGGACAGGGGGTCATGTCTCCTGACTGCCGCGTTGTGTTCCTTTATTCGTGTACATAATTTCCTCCCATTTTGTTCAACGTAGGATTTGTTGCAGTCGTTGCAGTTCATTTGGTATATCACATTGTTCCTTTTGGTTTTGTTCTTGCTAATGTACAAGTTTTGCCCATCGACGTTTTTGTTTGTTGGTAGAAAAACCGTGTAGAGGAATCAGTCCGCAATCAGATCAATAATATTTGTATGTGCATTTCAGCATGCGGGATAGTTCAACACTTAATCAAAAACAAAAACAAACTGTTTTTCTATCTATTGACCCACCTGATGAGGCTTCAAAAGTTCAATATATCTCGTAATCTGCCAGCAGATTTTGCGCCAGCCTCCCATTCCCGTTGTAATAAATTTGAGGGTATCTTGTCCAACACTATTGTGGAAGAACGTCAGAATGGTCCAAGTGAAAACTTTTTACTAGAAGGGGGGCTTCGTTGAGGCCACAGTTCCGGCCAATATGACAAACTTATGAGTCCAGAGGTGACCATCTTTGACGCGCGTCAACGAAATTTTTATGAGAATCGATTTGTTCATCCGGGAATAGCATTATTTGTCCTATCCATGCAAACGGGTACAACGTTTATCACTAAAAACTACTGATGTACACCGGTAATGAGTATTGTGGGAATGTGTACCAAAATGGCTAATTTACCCCCTCCCTGATTTTAGTTTTTAAAACCAATCTAATCCAGGCCAAAACGTTATTAAATTGATACAAACACCAAGAACATAGTCCATTTCACTACGTTATCAACGGAGGTTCTGGTGCTATACCAGGCTAATATTCATTGGTGGGATAGTTGTATTTGGCTGTTCTCTCCCTCGGTTCCTGTGACTTTTTAAATGTAATACATAAAGCGTGACAACGATTGGATGTATTACACAATGTAACATTTTCTGCCATTTCATTGGTTACTCTGCTTATGCGAAACCTATTTAACAGCAAATGGAAAATTTGAGTAGGTTCAAAATTCCCTCTAACGAACAGGTGCAACAAGAAATATTTACAGGAAATGTAAGTATGCCCTTTTAGTTGGTGCTGCAAAATTGTGGCAGTTTATATCGTTTTGTATCTGTTTTGTTTATTTTTTCACAATAATATCAATTACTGCGCTTGCATGTCAATAAACTTACATAGTGGTCTAAGCATAAATTGTTAGAACTAATTCCTACGATATTCTTCCGTTTTACTTCTGTCAGGAGAAAGACACCAAAAGGATATCTCATTTTTGCTGAACACTAATTTGTTATGCTGAGTATGATCCATCGGCTTGTATTCCTTCAAACTTGATAAAATTATAAACACTGCAAAAATGTTTACATCCGTTTAAAAAACGTGACTGTGTGATATTGAAAGGTCTGGAGAATAGCAGTGATTTTAACGTAGTATTTCTGGATATTGTAATTACAAAACAGTAATTTTTGAGATGATTTCACCTGCTGTATCAAGTTTGTATCCGTAAAAAATCGTTCAGCGTTTCGGAAGACACTTTTTAGCTCAGTAAATAAACAAGTGTAAATAAAACGTTTCACTATGAAAAGCTTTATTGGTGATAATCACTTCATTTTGAAACGTTTTTTTGGGCTGATAGGCCTTTATTAATGCTAATACAGGGTTTTGTTTCACATTGAACTGTATTGTGTCTTGTTAGAGTAAACTTGTAGAACGATCGTTATTTCTTCAATTACCACGATACACGCGATCGAAGACACAAGCAATAGATTAGTATCATCACAAACGAGACATCTGTGAAAAAATGCGCCAAAGTAAGCTGAATATTTTTAGCAAAATCGTAGCTTTCTATTGAAGCTGACACTATATATTTTCTTTCTAGCCTCACCCCAGCCACCATCATTTACAAGCATTCGGAATGGTGATTTTTCAGGAGGAGATATTCATCGAATATCGACATAGTCAAGTAGCATAGAAAGGGAGATAGCTGGTTGGTAAATTTGGTCCGTGCTCTGTCATGCATCGAAATCTACTAACTTACACACTTCTGTCTGGAGACGTTTTTTGATGTGATACTCTCAGCTTTGTTATAGTTATCAAATCGGCTAAGCATAGACGGTTCAAGCCAGACCGCATCTCTCGGCACTGCAGGTGATCTTCGGGGCTAAGCATTAATTAGTGAACATTCACCTGTTGTAAATAAATTGTTTTTCTAAATTACAACATTTTGAGACAGTAGCAACTGGTTGGGCTACAAAACTTTAGGGGAAGTTGGGCAGACATAAAAATATCAGCATTTATTATGTGCACCAGACAACTTTTAACCAATTGTGACAGCTTAAATACATCCGACTGTCTGACTTGGCCGGACTCGTTAGACCTCAGCTAAGGAAGTTTTTGTAGTTTTATGCTTACGTTAATAAATGCACAATGGGGACCTCTTGTGTTTATTGACAGATTACCACTTCTGAGGAAATCCGTTGGTGAGCTGTACATTACGGCCACTCCTCGAGGCTTTCCGTTATGTAGGGACAACGTATCTTCACAACGAAATTA
This sequence comes from Opisthorchis viverrini, assembly GCF_000715545.1. Classification (NCBI taxonomy): domain Eukaryota; kingdom Metazoa; phylum Platyhelminthes; class Trematoda; order Opisthorchiida; family Opisthorchiidae; genus Opisthorchis; species Opisthorchis viverrini. The sequence continues at coordinate 702,718 of NW_008751829.1, read as the reverse complement.
CATCAGCTGCACGGCTGGTACGGTTACACTTGTAGTGCCGTTGGTCCATGAGCTTGTTTGCTCTTCTGACGAGTTTCTATTCAAAATGTTCCCTGAATATGTCCTGATAACACAGGTGAAGGAGTGGCGTCCACCGGGAGTTAACCCTAGATTGATGGTTTTTCGGTGGTCGCACTGTTACCTCTTTCTGTCTACTAAATGGCTGGCTAAAATTCCTGCCCGATGATGAGCCTTAGAGAGTTTAGTTACCTTTATCAAGCAAAATGCCAAAACTTCTACGTTGTAAATAATTTGAGACATCCAAACATTTGTACTTTCGGTTGGTATTTCTCAAGATTGAATTGCGCTTCAGTACCCCTCAGCGATCAAGGAACATTGGATTCGATGGACGCGCTATATAGCCTGGTTTGCTTCCTCTTAATATGTTGTCAGGTATTAAGACGTAATGAACTTGCCAGCCTCACGAAGGAGCTCAAAGTGAAATGCAGCAAATCCGTTTGGCTTCATTCGATGCTTTCAGTTTGAAAAATATTCGCCCCCCACGTGCTTAAATATGATGTTTTAGCTGTAAAACGGCCTCATAGTTTAATGAACTTGTAAAGTAATACACCTAGGTGCAACCCAAATACTTGAGTTTAGAGTATAGTTAAATAATCCGTTATGCTAACTCTAATTATGCAGAGCTTCGCGATTTTCGTTAAACAAACTGTTCGTCGAGGGTGATTTCCTCTGGTAATTCCTCAGAAACACCAAGTCAGCCATTCATTAAGGTGCTGCCAACACAGACAAAAATGGTAGATGGCTTTGTGTAACTTTGGAAAACGTTTGTATGCCACCGGCCAGAGCATTATGACACTACATATCTCAATAAATCTTGCACGCTAAAACAGACAAACAGAGATTAGAAATATTTCGTGAGATCTCGACTTTGCCAAATTTCATTGAGTTACTCTGGTAAGTGTAGACCACAACGCCAAATATTCAGGTGAGTCTCCATTAGAGGAATAGTCGTACATCGAATATCAGTAACCCTTGGGCTGTAGTAGCTATGTGGGTCTTCAAATTTACTCAGCGCAGCAGGGAAGATTGAGAAACTTTACCCTCTGCGGATTATGGGGATCTGCTACAAGCACTTCTAACACAATAACATCACTTTCGTAGCAGGAAAATTGCTGACTAATAAAACTTTATGAGAAAATCCGTACTCAACAGATTCCACCCAGTAGTACCTCCGATATTTTTTTACTCAACCACTTTTTTACTAGTTTAGATCTAGTACATTCGAATGATTTTCCAGGAATTCAAAAACGGCCTCTGGATACGAGGTGTGTCTAATGAAAAAAGATTTACCAATACCATAAATAAAGAGGGCGTTTGACCACACTGCTGGATGGTTTCATTTAATTGTAACCCCAATAATAAATCCCATTTGTGTGCCTGGAAAAAATCGCGTTGATTTGGGAAAACGCAATATCGAAACAAAGAGGTTGATCCGTAATTAAACCCAGTATTTTCACAAAAGCCAATAAGTGTCGAAATCTACTGCTGATGTTGATATGAAAAAAATGATATGGATCTGCAGTGCTTCTCGATTTTCTTGGCAAAAGTTAGCTAAGTTTTAAAGGATGACATTTCCGCTAAAATTCCAAAATCTCCCGAACTTGTCTGTATAGAAACATATATGGAAATAGTTTAGAGAAACGTTCCGCCTACTAATCTACCGATGCTTCTTGCGAGCGGATAAACTTTAGTAAGGCAACATTTCTTGAATTTACACTTCCAACTTGGCGGTTCAGTTGCGTCACAAACACAAAGGAGATACTCTTTCTCTAGATGATGACAACTGAATTTCCATTAAGCTCGAGTGACAAGCTACTGCTCGGTGAATTTACAACAAACGAATTTGTTCTGACCTGAAATACGTACTTTGTGTTAGCTTGGCTCCATGCAGTTTTAATGAAACCTCGGTAAGATGGTGACGTACTGATCATTCAGCCGAGATGACAGACCTCAAATGCCAATTTAAGGGTCCATATATCCTCTTCATTTCTGCAAGACACGTAAATTTAATCCTTATAGTATTTGGCTTGTGAGCTTCAAACAAATTGAAATATTTTATTCATTCTCTCAATTGATACATCTGCTCGCTCGGCAGTGAAGTTTTTGTACCCATGTATTGAAGCGTTAGAAAGAGTACGTTGCAGTCTTGTCTTCCCAGCTTAATTTTGGTGTTTTAATGAGGGAAAATTTTTCAAACCGTGAGTGAACAATTTTGCATAACGCGTGACGCAAAAAATGCCTGCGGTGGAACGGCCAAAAGAATCTAACCCATAAGTCCTAGTCCGTGGATAATTGGATGTAAGGCTTGATCCTTTCAATAAAAACGGCAATAATGAACTGCCTAATGCAATCCTCATGTCCGGAGATGCATGATTCAAATACGAATTAGAATACGCTGTATAATACATGCTGCAAACCAAACCGTCTGAATTTTTTGTAGGTCATCCGATATGGGAAGGGTTAAAAGATCCCCTTCAAAAAGCGAAGTCCCCTGGAACTAGACATGCTTCTCCGGTTTCTTGAAAGAATTTTCCCCAATCTGATTGTTGCAGCACGCATTACTGTCACATGTTATCTTCTTACGTACGTTTTTGCTTTTGCTTTCTGAAGGTTCTAACATCAGGGTTCATACGTATGCGGTCAGTTGCTTTTCCTGATTCTCCGTTCATCAAATTGCAATTTGTTGTGGTGCAATAGACCATGCTTGACAAAACTTTTAACTAAATCTTTCATTTGTTAAAGTTTTTAAATAGTGTATTGCAACGGAGTGAAGAATTGCCAAAAGCATTCCCTAGAAATTCCTGGTTTAGACATCCAATGTGAATCACAATTCCGATAATGAAGTTGTGGTGTGCTTTTAAGCCACTGGTTAAACGACCGTTAGACAACCTTCGTTTATCATTTGACTGACATCAGGGCATAGATTGAGTAGTTGGAAAACTGGAGCTAGACTACACGTCATCTTTTGGGTACAGCCGATTCATTGCCGTTATCTAATGGGTGTTGATCTAATGTGACGATAAGTGTAATTGATGCCTACTGTAGGAATCACTCAATGAGTGCAACTTATTTGCTTTCAAAAAATGGTCTTGGTAGACGTGGTGATAGGCAATCTGTTCTCTAAAACAGCATTACGGTTTATGTGATCAAATCACCTGTTTTTTTTGCACTTTACCCTACTCACAATCTGACTGAAGCTGAGTACGTGGGGGGTTACCCTGATAGAATGATTATGCCTAAATGCATCAGAAAAGTAAACCAAGATCCCTCATCCAAACTGTATCCAATCTGTAGCAGTTATGCACTTGTGTGCAGTGGATCGAAAAAAGAGAAGAGCCGTACAATAGGCTGTTTGACTTTGGTGAAGTGTCTAGAGTCGTCCAAAATGTTGATCTACTGTTACGCAATCAGTGAACTATCTGGACATCTCAAATGAGTCAATAAACAATAGGCAAACTGGAAGAAGAGTAGCAACTAACCGTCTAATTCCGATTAGCATCATAAAGATGTACAACTAATGCAAACTGGAAATTGTTAAATTTCTAGAAGCGGCGCACATTATGTATTAGAGAATAGCGGCGCCATAGGGCTTAAAACTCATATCAAATAGTTCGGAAGGGTAGGATATTTCGTTTAAATTTTGTGGCCTTTGCTGAGGTGGCAAACAAAATGTTCGAGTTGCTAGTACGTAAATACATTGATCACGTTTATCACTTTGAAATATAGAGATATGATTTATTCTGCCTCATAAGCTCATAATGCATATTTTGGGAAAAAATATCAGTTTTACTTCGTTGAAAACTCAAATTTACGAACACAATGAAAGCTTATTCTGCTGCTTTGGATTTAAATTGTAATTAGATTTATTTAACGCAATTTGTACTTAAACACGAGTTTCTAGAACGCTTTTCATACACCACAGACCCTTGCTTAAATTCATTCTTGTGTACAACAATGTAAGTTGACGTTCTACCTAAATTAGCGGCCTGATTTCTTCGCGTTATTTAATTGGATTGCGCACCAGTACAATCACCTACATACCGTTGATCGTATCCAATTCTTCACTCATCGTATGATTTATCCCAGCCGTCTACACAGTTTACTACTGCTTGTCATATAACCATCACGCATAAAACGAACCAATAATCTTGAATTTAGGTAAGCTGTGGTTGCTATCAATTCTCTTGAAGCGCTTTTAGACGACGTGTTGAATATGAGACCGGCTGCTAGTCCAGTATAGATTAGGACTGCAAATAGGACTCAAATATGGGAACCAATTCACATGGTAACACGTTAGGAGGCTAGTATCTTTGTTTAATTGCTTATTTTTAACAGTATAGGTCTTAAACAAGCCTTAATTAACTATTTTTTGTCACATTTATTTTACAATACACACACGTCTGCAGGCAAATTTTAAGCTTGGCACACAAATAGTGTCGGCCTTCAATTGGTTTTGGGCAGACCATTTGTTCGTTTCAGCGGGTTGGGAGTAAACTTGGTGATACTCACTGCTGTGAAACAATGTCTGTTACTTGTAGTTGTTTATCCTTTGGAGTTAATTACTCTCGCGAGAAAGCCCACAGGTGCGAAGTAATGCTAAAAAGGAAAAAACAATGGAAGGAATCTTTTGTAAACGATTATCAATAGTGACAAGTCGGTATGAAGTTATGTTAAGTGGTGCGTCAGAAACGGCAGGTTGGAAAGTAACATAAAAGTTCATCTTCTATTCCTACGAAATACAACAAATACGATAGTGCTAGAAACCCTCGGGGACAGTGAGGTTTTCTGGGTGTTTTTGTTGTTTGTTTCAAATTGGATTTTGCGGGATTGGTTCAAGTATTCAGTACCTGTTCCATTGTACCGTGACTCTGATTTGAACGGCAAACGTGGGGCAGTTAACAAATCAGAACAATTTTGAGGTGCTTCATATTGCTTTAGCAAGATTTACTTTGGATTTCTTCTTCTCCAAGCCTCCGCAGTTTTGGTTGCGAAAAACACTGGCTTCCAGGCATTTGGAGATGTTTAATAATTTGCAGACCAACTTTCTTCCTCGTCATTATTCACGGCAAAACAAAATTAAAAGCAAACACGCCTACTCCTCTCCAATATTCTTGATTGGCAGCTACTGTTTACCGAATTAATCAGGGCGCGGTAAAGGAATGTCCCGTTACAGATGCTTTCAAACAGAAATGACGCAAAGCACTAGACTGAAGTGTCGCAATGACGTTTTGCTTGTTAAGCTCAACTGAGTGTCGTTTATTTTAAAAATGTTATTGCGCGACACTTGGTGACGTTCCCATTTTTGCTAGCTAAAAATCTATTGGTTATTTATCTGTCTGTGACATTTGTAATTTCTTGTGGATAAATTTAACACCTGAATGTGGAATAATTCCAACATAAATAATGGATATTATATACATGCAAATCACAGTTTAAGTTGTTGACGTAAGTTTTTAATGTTTTTTCAAGATTTAAAAAAGTGAAAAACGCCACATCAGTTTTAGGCTAAGAAGCGCAACCAAATTTTTGGTGGTCTCTTAAGGTTCGTCGTTTTTTCAGGTCAACTGCTGTATTTATCCTATTGTCAGTAGAAAATCAGTCAAAAACTTTGACACTTCTGAGTACACGCCATACTTGGGTAGACTAGAAAGTACGAAATTTATGGATGTGCTATCCTTGTACCAATGCAGAAGTTACGAAGAAGACAAGAGTGTTATCTTCACTTTCGTCGCTTTATTCACTTTCACCGCCAGATGTACAAAACTAGATCAACTGAAACACATATCAGTCTCTGACACGCCCTGTGACAAAATTACAAAAGCACCAAGCCGGTTTCACTGATGAAGCGAATGGAAAGAGTTTCTGTCCGAAAATTAATAATCAAACTTATGGTGAACTGGAATTGAACTCAACGGGCGCGACACATTTGGCGGAGAAGCTTTGGGTTATCTTTTACAGCACGAAGTTTTCATAGGTGGATTCTGGTCATATCACATACACGTAGAAAAACTGGCGAGCCGTGCCCCTTTATTACTACCGGCTATTTTGTCTAGCACGTGTATACCTGCATGATACGCTGGTACATGCAATGATTCCTTAATGCTTTTGTGAAAGTTGTAGCTTCCCGGAACAAAACTGATGGTAGCTCAGAACGTGGTGAGGTGTGGGGTACTCCATCTTCTATTTGGAACATGATATTCTGCTGTCGTGGTAACGGAAAGTAGCATTATCAATTTCTACATGCCTAAGTTCACACCCATCCCAGGCATATTATGTCTCACGGGTTATATCGTTTTCCAGCTCAAAGCTAGTTCCAATTCTTGCGTCAGCACAACAAAACGATTGGCTACAGTGGGTTTTTGGAGACGTCAAAGTCACCAACAACTCCGTGGCGAAGAAAAAAGAAAAGACGTCAGAATCTAATAATATCTGGTTTCATTTTGTCCATTTAGGTAGTGGTGCTACCCCTTTTCCAATATTGGGAATACCATCCGGAAATTCACACCCAAAAAGGACTCAGTAGTATATCAACCGTCATTATCTACATGGTTGCTAGTTCAAAATTTCACTGTCCGCCGACTGGCTTCATCTGTATTTGAGGTTCTTTTTGAGGTGACAAATTTGCAGTAGAACAAAATATTTTAGCAAAACAAAGCAGAAGCTTATTGCTCATTACGCCCAGTGTTGCTTACTTGTATATTAGGGACAGCTACTGGATGAAAACTGGATAAAAAAGGGGTAAAAAACCTTCTAATCCCCATCTCTGTAAAAAAATATGGGGCATTCCGGATATAACCAATGTGTTAAAAATCCGTCCGGCTACAGGACGAAACGATATACATTTGTAAAAGCACTGTAAAGTGCTTTGAGCAGTTTCTAACGTGAAAGGCCTAGAATTCGCCAAAAATTATCTTGTAGATTGGACGACAATTGCCCTTTAATTTGTCGCACTTTTTTCCCATTTCTATTGAAGCTATGCTAATACTGTCACGTAAGTTATGAAAAACCACGGTTGTCATCTACCATCTTCTAACCAAATTTCTTTCCACTGAAATCGTTGCTTGTTCTATAGCTGCGTCGATAGTTATGTGAGTTCAGAGAACTGCAAACACTCCCGCAGTTATAAATAGAGCACGCCCTGCGTAACGCTAGTTCGTTGTTTTGAAGTGTCACAATTGCAATGGATGCTAAAAATGATATATATATATATAACATGATATTACTGATAAAGTCAGAAATTATCGGATAACTCATGAAACAGTTGTAGTATCTAAAGCACAGACAAGAGGTGTGAAGATGTCGCAAGAAGAACAAGCGGCGCGTCCAGTAAAAACAAGAACAAACAAATAGAATCACAGGGAAGTTTTTTTGCAGTGTGGTCGAAAGGTTACTATATGAAATGATAGATCGTTTGTTGGCCCAAACAAATTTGGTGGAACCACGATTAATCAACTAGAATCTAGGAACACAAAAATCGTCCTTAGTCCGAACTCCTTAATGTAGTACGGTGCCGAAACTACTTCGGCCTCATTTGCTTCAATCTCTCAGCTCATTGAAACCGCCAAATACTGACGGTTAAACCAGACGGCTTGAAGCAAAGAGCACCGTTTTGACACCACTGGGTCTATTTTTAAAGAATAAATCTTGGCTTTACAGTGTACACTAAAAGTCACACCACGCGGAACATTGGTTCTTATCTAGTGAATATTCATTCCAAGATAGGCAAAAAATAGTTAACAAAGAAAGAGTGCTCTTATAAATTTGCCGAAGTGCACCACCAAATACAGCAATTATCTTAACAGTTCCGAACGGTCCAAAATGCATAAGCTTCATCTTTGTGTATACGATTAGTTAGTACCTCATCCGATATCAGGTATCTGCGTCGTTTGCTGACACAAAAAGTGGAATTTCACACAAATCTGTAAGCAAAATTAGGGCAAGTTTAACAGATAAACTGCCTTGTTCGATTTACAAACGATCTTTCAAATGCTAAATGCGTTGCAATTTTTCCAAAATTGAGGACTTATCAAATAAACTGATTCCATTATCATCACAAAGAGCAAGTTCAGCATTATAGTATGCTCATGATAGGGCCACAAGTTGACGTGATGTATGATTTACTATCCATTCAAAATGCAAACGGTGAAAAATTACAAGCGCGACTTTAAAACAAGACCCAGGGTATTTTGTGAAAATAGTTTTGACTTACAGTTTGTCGTAAGCTGCCATTCAACTAGTTTTCCTCCAGATTTCTCTTGAGGAGTAGATGAAGATCAATTTTTTACCTAATACTAATATTTGAGACTGCTTAAAATTCGTCCTCTTGAACGACAACTCTACTCAATTTATCTGTTATTAATCTGTAAGACTTTTTAACATTTTGGTTAACGTAACAGACATGTGTCTACTTATATCGCCCGCTTCAAGGGATAACGTCATTAACTGATCAGTGATAATGAAAACAAAAATGATTGCTCCATACTGTTACAGTAAAATCACTGACTCAGCTCATTAAGAACAAGTTATATGAAGCTAAACTAAACATATATCTCTCCGTAAAATCTGACTTTACCCCTCTGCTCGTTCTGTGATTCAGAATGAATTGGTTTCCGATAAATGACCTGATTTTGAGGCCTTCAGTGTACACATGGATTGTGCTTTCTGCTATTTAGGATGACAAATCTTGCCTGACCTTTAAAGGTGTCAGTTTTCATAATAACAGTGAAGATAATTCAATAATCATCCCCGTTTGCCTTGTTTTCACGACGTTGCGTCTCTCTGTCTTACCCGCAGGATCAAGCTTACACTGGTGTCTCTGCTGGTTATGGCAAACAGCCTGCTGTGTGCCTCCGCAGTTGGAAAATTCGACGACACACTGGCCGAGAGATATCCATTTCGGAAATGCCTACAAGAATGCGCTCTCTCAGCAGAACCACTTTTAGACGAATATGAATACTGTGCTTGGCAATGCTCGCGCTTGCGGGAGAAACGTGGCAAATTCTTCATGATGGGCCGATAAAGATGCTTGATCAGTTCGCTTGATGGTTTAAGCCAAACAATTGATATAATAAAACACTGCAGTGGTTTCTCAGTTGGTATTCTTCTGGTACCTTCGGGTTGTCCCTTTATAGTTGGCTCATCATCAAAAGCCGTACAAATTTACACACGAAAAAATTATCCCCATTTGCGTCCAGCTCAACAAGATCCTTAGTTAGCGAGGATCACTACCTATAACCACCCTAGATTTTCACTGTCTGAGCAGTGAGAATTCGACTGAAAGCACTGCCTGAAAACTTGAAGACAGTCCACGAACAATTTCTTATCTTCCGGGTCTTATCAAGTAGGTACAATCTCCGGGGTACTATCAGATTGGAGTCCTATCGGAACACTGAATCGCATACAGAGGACGATCATTTGCAAATTTAGTTGGTGGCGATGTGTGACTCAAGTAAATCTCAAATTACAGTCTCGTTCATAATATCCCTAAACTGAAGAATGAAGCGGCAATTCTGAAACAAATTTGGTCGGTTCGCTCAGTTGGTTAATTTGGTAGTGGAAGTTTTGCCAAAAGTCTAACAAACAAAACAGTTACGGACACATTTGCAAGGTTAATGATCATACGTCTATATAGCCCGCAACATGAGCAACCTCGCTCAATGGAAGCTTGTTAGATTTCCTGCTAAATGTTTTGGTGTCTATGATACACCTTCAACTATATGTCGTGGATATGCCATTTTCTGGAAGCCTAATTGCAGGATTCGCTGGCTTCCTATTCCTGGGTTAGTACATAATAAAAACCGCTACTTATTCGCCAGTTATTTAGCTGAATTATTTGACATGTATATCGATAGTAGCAGTCTTGGATGGAATAAAAGGTGCCGTTTTTTATCTTAGTTACAGATTTGGGTAGGTGGATCGGACTCTTTTTCTCCCTGTAGCCTAACAGTTGAGGTGCTGTGTTGTTCCAAATTTATGGTATGTATAGCTGGGCTGTTTAATTTGCTTTGTAAAAGACATCAATCTCAAACAGCTCTAGCAATCGGTAATTGTTTCTTGTGGAAAATTTCGTCTTGATGGTGTTTGGTTTGGATGGCGCCCCTTTTGTCGCTGAGAATTTTTGGTCGGGTAGAGCTTCACTTAAACCTCAGGCCACATGCCACTCCCTAGGCAGAGCAGTCGAGATAAGTCGAAAAAACGAACGGGTGAAATACTGGATTTATAGCCGTCCATAACGGTTATTTGTGATGCAGTAGAACAGTTGTAACCTGGATGTTCAAGATCAAACGGCACACATTGACATCATGTTGAGTTTTTACTTGGTACGTCTGAAATTATATATTACAAATCACACTGATACTGGCCTCCCTTAAACAATTCAGTTCGACCAAGGTGAGATAAGTTGCATCTCAAAGCAGCTTGAATACTTGAGAAAAGTGAGGTTTTCCCTTGACTTTTAACCACTAAAGTCTCGTACTGATTGTTCAGTCGCTGATTTCCTCCCCGGCGACTTGCGTTTGAACTCCAAAATTTGCAAGTATGATTTGGTTGTCCTCTGTGATTTTAAACTATAGTTTTGTTTACTGCTTCAATAATGAAGACTGGAGATGCCTACCTGTCACATTTTACCCGTATGTGGAAAGTGTAATTTAAAGTGGATTGTGCGGAACACTATTTCAGTTGCTGCTACTCGACCAGCAGAGGCCTGAGGAAACTGGCCTTAAGGTGCAGTTATCAGTCAACCACCTTTTGTGCGTTTTTACGGCGCCACGCAACTTACCAGAGTTCCTGCCAGAAAAAGTCAAAAAAGCAAGGAAAAGTTTGAGTCGATCTTAGATTTTATTGATAATCGATATATTTGCCTTTAACGGAAGTGAAATTTGCTTCACCGTAGAGATGCTTAACAGGTCATAAATTTTTGTCCTTTTGTTACCAGAATTTGTTTTTACCTTGCTGAGGTGATACTCCGTGGTGCAACTAACCATTAATTCTGAGGCACAGCAGTTTCTTAACCGATGTATAATCAAAACTAAACATACTTATTACTTTGTGAGCTTGCAAAGCCGGTTGTGAAACTCTTCTTTCTTTATTAATATGTCAAGCGTACTAATTTCCCCAATTCGGAGACAAGAGGTGTCACGAAAGATGAATAGGTTTAGATCTCCTTCGAGATTAGTCGGATCCGCACTGCTAACGTGTCCCGCGAAAGCTAAAACACCTATAGAACCTTCTTTGGCTCTTCAACATAGACTGGCTTCACTTGATTTTTCTATGAAAAATTAAATGTACTTTCTGGTTCTACGCACCACTTCGGTAGAGTGAACGTGTCAGCTCTGCGTCAAAACATTCGATGGGGAGTCGTTTGCACATCTGTTGTTCCGCTTTTATTTCCATGTTGGGGAAACTACAAAAATCACACAGAAAGTTTAACTGTTGTACTTAGAACCGTCATTCACTCGTCTCCCATTCACTGCAGTAGAGAGTTTAGTCACAGTGATCGCAAGATAGTTCAAGAGTAAAATTAGTTATTTTTTTAATTTTATGTAACTAATGATGACGTTAGAAGTGAACCAGGCTTAATGATCTTCATTGATTACTGAGTGGATCCAAAGGTCTTGAATCGACCTTAAACACGAAAACTGTGCTTCAGCCAACACCGGCGTCCTCATTCTTCTTGAAGTCAGTCTTCAGGTCTCGATACGGTGCCGCCAGCAAAGGGGTGGTCAACCTTTTACGTAACAGAGGTATATGAAATCGATTATGAAAAGTACGAGTACTGTTGGTGCTATCTGCCTTCCACTTCCTCATGGACCCTGATGTGTACAGTTAGAGACGCTGTGAGATTGGCTGTTAATCGATGTCAATTGGAATCTTGTGCTTACGTTCTACCCAGATGTTTGAAATGAGTGCCTGCAGGTATGGACACCTTAAAGTAGGCTAGAACTAAGTTATTTTTACTTTCATTTTTTTCCTAATATGAATTTCAAATAAACCGTGTTTGTCCGACAGAGAAACATCAGCGCTAAACCTTTTTGCTATGCTATCAGTGGTAATGACGGTGGATAAACGAAGCACACATCGTTTGTGCAAAGTCTTTAGAGATGTGTACACTGTGATGGCGAAAATCTTCCTTGCGCAACTTGACGTACCCATGCGCTTCCTCTAAATCCAATCGACTGGTTTAATATCACTGTGTATACTCAAGCTCCTAAACGTGTTTGGAAGGATACGTTGCGCAAATAGCATTGTATGGCCAACAGGGAGAACTTGTATGAGAACCGCAAGAAGAGTAGGAAGGGCAACAACTTCTATCTTCCCCTCATTTGTGCTGTTCGTCTCATCGTGAACTAAGTTGTTTTTCCTGTCATTTGCACGACTTCTTCGGTTGATCAGCTACATAAATTACAATAAGCAGATAGATTGTGCATTTTAAATTTTCCCGTCACGAACATTAGATTCTAAGCCTTGTTCCTCTTACGAATTCGTCAAGATTGCTTCAAGTAATCTTATTTATAACAAAAGCTGGACTGAAAAACACATGTATCAAATACATCGGTTCACTTCAAAACCTCAAACCGATCCGAAATCAAACGCGGCGCAGGATCAATCTTGGGATATATATGCTTTTGATGGTAAACGAGTTATCATTGATTGACTTCCTCCGGAGTTGGGAGCCAAAAGTAACCAGGCAATGGGTTGGCAAATTTTAATAGTGGATAAAAAGTTCTGAAGTGCACAAAGTCCTTTTAGTTTTCGTACTTCAAGGATATGACGTTCTTGATTAAATCCATACATTTAGCAGTTAAAGGACATTAGTTTTTTTACCAAAGTTGAGTGGGCCAATCTTTTATCAGGTGTCGACAAAGGAAGAAGTGGAAATTATATTGATCCCATTCTTTGAGGTCTTAGAAAGCTATTAAACCCGCCACGAAGAGACTGGACCTTACCATGGTATGGCGGTTTTCGCACCTCAGTGACCCATTGAACTATTCTTGGGGTTGTATCCGCGACACTCACAGGTTCTGTTATACCAGGTTGGTCGATTGTTAGAGGTTTGACGAACGCAGGCTCCTGGTCCTTCAGGTTGGTGGTTGGAACATGCGGCGACGTTTTCCGTAGAAATGGAAATGCATTGGCATTTCCCGCCAAACACCGCTGCCTTGTGGTTAGGCTTTTGAGCCAAAGGCTTTGGTTGAGGACCCTAATCGTCCTCCTGTCTAGGTGTGGGCGCCCTGGCAGTATCCCAGCTCACGTACAACCATGGGTTGTACGGTAGTGAAGCATCAGTGGCAACACTGATGTCGCTGTTGTTGTTGATGATGATGATGATGAAGCTATTGAACTCGTTTGACATTCTAATTGTTTTATTGGGTGCCCCTTGCAATATTCTGTATTAATGGTAAGGAAAACTCATATACAAACAGGGATCAGCCACAAACGTCTTGCAAGTATTGTAAAAATAATTGTTTATCAAGGATAACCACCGTTTTTATTCAAATAGACAAGAGTGTTTGGAGCCAATATTACAGGAAAGCAGTCTATTTACAAGGCATACCTCACTCCAAAATAACAAATTAGCTTTACGATAGAATAATATTACTGGCAATTTTCGACATCAGTGAATAAAATTAGCTGCATTTTAAAATCATATTTTCAATTCATATTTTATACGTCTTTTAGAAATATTCATTTAGAAAGTTGCAAGGGCGAAGACAATTTCCAAAATGGACTCATTTGCACCCAAGTTCGGTTTTAATGGGGGACGCAATTGGAACCTAGCTGAATCCCTCGTTTATTATATTTTTAAACAGAATATGCTTCAAGAGGGTTGCCTCATGCTGTGTATTTTCTTGCAAAATATCATAGGCGAGAGATTCAGCTAGGATTTAGTTGAATCTTCCATTAGAATCAAACTGATATGCAAAGAATCGTAATTTGCGAACTCCGTAAAATTTAAGCTCCCGGTGAACATTAACTTGATGTAAACTCGGGGAATGCATCTACTTAATAAACTCCCTGCAGAAGGTGGAAACTAATCATAGAAAGATAAAGGAATTCCATTAACCTTTCAGTAGTATCTTTCGAGAAAATAATGGCGTGTTTTTGTTTATGGAGATGGTTGATACGATCCAAAGATCTGACCCATTTTGGACTTATCTGTCAGTAATATGTAATTTCCGAATATGAGTTACTAGTAATTTTATTTGTGATTGTGCCAATGAGTTTTAATGACACGTGACAAATGCAAAATTCAATGAGCCTTATTTGAAAAAACTGGCGGTCTTTTTTCGTCCTAAGATTGGCAATGTTCTTGTTTTCAGAGCTAAAAAGGAGGCTTACTAACAAACCAAAGGCAACAGTTTTCTGCTTTTTGCAACTTGTATTCCAATGCCAGGCAATATACATGATTCACGGCCGCAGTTTGTGTCTGTCAAAGATGAAACATATTGCACTAGAAAAATCGCCTCTTTGAACTGTTAGTAAGAGCTTCATTCTGATCAATACTGACAAGAATAATAATTTGCAATAGGCCTCTTTTTCGCTTTGAAGAAATTTCGGAGTAATATCGAGAAAATTGGAATCAATGTTGATACAAAGAGATAAACAAACAATTCGAGCAATTTTTATGTAGTAGCGATGGTGACCGGTGCTAAATCAATAACACTTGTAAAACATTTCAAACTTTTTTGGGCTAAATAACAAGAATTCGCAAATCATAAATGAGATTTTGTTAGGTGAGTTTGCTGAGGTGAGTACTTTGGTGGCGAATATTCCACCACGAGACTAACGCTGTGCTTTTGATACTTCATTGCCGACCAAACTGTTGAGCTCAACATGCAGATCATGCAGTTTTAACTATCGCTATACATCTTTAATCAGCTCCTGTGATTTAGAAGCATTTCAGCTGCTCATGAGGTTCGATGTTTTCTCACTATCCGTAGCTCAGCTTTGGACGTTTATCAACAATGGTTTCCGATCTCCAACATGTGTTCCGAAACCGAATTCGTAGACGCCGTTAACTTATTTTGTCAGCCATCAAATCCCTTCTACCCCTCCCGCCTTTGAGGGTGCTTAATTTCTTCCAAAAGGTTTCGTTATGTATGCCTTGATCTAGACTAAACGATCCAACCAATAACCTAACTGCTAGCTGAGCCTCATGTGAGTGACAAACACATACGCACATCCGTGCACTCCAAATGACATATCTAGAATGTTGCCCATAGAATCCTTTGGCCGGTTTTATCCAAAAAAACACGACTAAATGTAATGGAGACGATAGACGTCTGAAAATTCAACACATGAACTGCCAAAGCTGATTAAACTTGTGCCAAAACGATCTTCAATTCCCAATACTATGTCCCCGAAACTAGTTGTTGTGACATGGAGCTGTGCAGTACGATAAGATAAGTTTGCAGTCGAAACCACGGAACATGCACAAACTTCAAAATTTATAGCGGTGGACCTATGTGCACGTGCATGGAATTAACATTGAATGAGGTACATTGAGGATGAGTGTACGTTATATCTTGGAGGGATTAACAGTTAATAAAAGTAGACTAATTTAAATTTGCCGTTTCCAATAACCAATAATTCATGAGTTATTAACGGCCAAAATATATATTGTGGTACCGGAGTCTAGGTATTCCAATCAGAATGTTTTTTCATGATGATATCAATGTGGCGAAGCAATCTCCTCAATTGTCTGCGATTACACACTACCCTTAATGACCTAAATAACGTAATGGCGTTCGGAAGTGGGCAGTTTGGTCCGTCGAATATATTTGCCTGAATACCATTTACCTGTGAAGTACTGAGTACAAGCGCATGCTGAATTGTCAACTGGTAAGAGCGCTCAGCAGGTTGAGATTTGTAGTTACATTGTCAGTTTTCAAGCTCTAATTTTATCGAACAAACAACGAAATCAAGTGCCTTGGTCCAATGACAGAGAACTCTAATCAAGGCGGATACCTTTTCAAATATTTTACAATGTATCTAGTGGCAAGAAAGAAACTCTTGGTTGCTCGACCAGAACGTGACACATGGTGATTCCAGCTGTTTCCAAAGCACTAGGATAAAGCAAACCTTTTGTTCGAACCTCGAGTGTTCAAAACAGCATGAGGCAAACTTAGTTTTTTCCATCAGCTTGAAGATTCCGGCTAAAGCAGAATGCATTCTCATAAGGATTCGTCAGTCTTTCCTTTTTTGTATTTAAAAGTGCTCACACTCATGTTGCAGCCAGATGGGAGGATCAGGTGACTTTCGCAAGCTTTTGAGCCGCCTCGCCCTACTTGGCCTCGGATCCTGGACCCCTATTTTGAATGAAATTTTCTGACATTTTATTGACTCTGTTATTTAATTTACATATGCCTGGGCCCAAGAAAGGATGTCGAGAGCCACTCTGCGTTGATTTGAAAATCAACTCATGAAGTTTCGATCGACTGCTTACAAATATTCTCGTCCGACTCGGTAGTGAGGAAGTCGGCATTTCCAAACGTTGCTTTAGTGTAAGTACGCTGGTTTGAGTTATGACACCAACATCATTAGATTGAATGGCGTCTAGACGAAAAGGGCCAGAATAGATGTCCAAATCTAAACCTGCTTTCCGCTGTCTGTCGCAACCCAACCAGTGAGCAAATGTCGGGTAAACGACCAACTTTCTTTTCTCTGCAAGTGGCAACTCCGAGCACTTGGGTAGGCCAACAGTGAAGTTTATTCTTGACAGTCACCGAATCACTAAGTACGGCTTTATGTGTCTCAACATAAACTGATGATGCGCCTATTGTTCTGTCATATGCGCAGCACTCTCGGGGGTTTCGCATAATTTTGCTTTTTCAAAACACGATAAATTAAGTAAGTTTCTATTCTCCAAAAACATTTCAAGAATTAGCTTTGTTCGTTTCGATGATGGTGTGCTGGGGTTTAGGAATTTACGTTGCTTATATGTATCAACATTTTTCATCGTCTGTCGGCGACATTGTCCCTCACAAACGGCTTACTTTTATCGGAAAGTTAAATATTCCCAGCAAATCCACGTTCTACTTCGATTTCGTTAGGGATCGCCACAGAAAATATTCAGTATTTTTCATCTTAATCAAGGTTTGAAAGCTTCTTGAATCACCATATACCAGCTACGTAATACTTAACCAAATTTAAGAGTTTACTCGCTCCATCTTTGCGACGTATATTGAAAGCCTAATTAGGTTTGAACAAACAACTGAAAAACGCGTCAGTAAATTTTGCGCCCTCTTCACAATTATTCGTTTTGAGCACCATTTGCCTCTTCCCCGTAGCAAAGCTACTACTCAAATGAAAGTTTTCCATCCATTGGTCCGAATTTGAGTTTGGAAGTGGATTGGACAGACCTCTGAATACAATCTCCACATTTGGTGTAGTGACGATATTCTACACCGTCATTGTTATATCTGATATCTGATATATCTGGTAATACGTTGTGACGCGGTGTGAATGATAATCACGGAGTCACTTAGAAAAGACCACTTGGAGTCAGATGGGATGCGAGTGGGATAAATTGCTCGACTGGCAGTTGTGACCGTAAGTTGGATGTTTCAAAGCATGTGCGATAGGAACGAAAATCAAAGAAAGCATAATATACGGTAATTGCATAAACTACCATTAATTGGATAAACTACCATTATAATTTCGTGATTTCTGGTTACTAAAATATGACCTAATGGAGGATTGGAAACAAGATCGAAGGTTTACCAAGCTGGCGCATGATTGGTCGTTAACTGGTTTGTATACAGATTGGCTAACGGCAAGAGTTTCTGCGATCGAAAAACGCTGAGAACAAAATAATTTTAAGAGCCCTTTGAGATAAAGCCGGTGCATTTGATGTCCAAAAGTTAGTCGGTTGAATACTCACAATTAGTTCTTGGTAGCCACTTAGGACCCGTGTTTCAAGATACCTAGTCGTTCGGTTTATATAT
>NW_008751829.1:676202-684603 GCF_000715545.1 Opisthorchis viverrini | reverse complement strand
AGCTCCTCAAAAATTTATTCGAAGGAACCACATTTGCCGGTTGTTGGGCAGTCTTCTATCAGCTGGGAATGTGGAATACAATTTTCTCTTGTGAACAGCTTTGGCAAACTCGTCTTATAAAGCCGAGCATTCGAAGGTCTAATCTTATTGCACGTTTTGTGGCTAATGGATATCATCTTTCTACCCGACGTCTACCGCGCAACAATATCAGAAAATACCTGTTAGTTGGTTCGACAAATTTTAAAATTCCAAAGTTGAGAGCTATCTTCTTGCATGGTTATGGGGTAAATCGACGTAGCCCTTCATAAAACGTGCTATTTTCAGACTGATACGTGATTTCATGAGTGCCACCCATTTCCATCTGCCGTGCTTCTCCAACAAACCTACAGTGGCATACTTTTCAGGATATCACTCATAATATATCCGTTCAGTTTGCAGCTGGTTCGTTTTCTAGTGTAATGGAGCTAAAGTTGTGCAATTCAGAATAACGGCCATCAGAGTAGAGAGTACCAGGTGGAACAGTTCTCTCCTTATCTAAGCTTGAATATTTCTGATTCGGGTGTAGCTTTTGCCGGAATCTAGGATTTTTGTTCTTTCAGTCAGAGAATGGCGTGCGTGGTAATCACGTTTACATCCTTTGGCACTGAATTTTACGGCGATTCCTGTGGTCAACTGTGTTCTCATACGTGGCAATTTATCCGGATATCGAAAAACAAAACTTTCATTTTATTTCTCAGAAACGTAAATATGAAAATTGTTCTAAATAGCCGTTTATTCTTAAAAACATTTATTTGGCTTTTTGAGTGCGTTTTAGCCCGCACTTAAACATTTCCAACCTCATTTTTTATAATTCCATTTCGTACTGGAATGTTTATTCATTTCAAACAAGCCATTATGCCTCCTTGTTTGCTGAAATAATGGTGGTGTAAAACAGGCTGATCAAGAGCAGGACATGCTTATCGATGGTTGAGGTCCCAGTAAAAATCTTGGTGGGTGATTTATTCCAAGTCCCGATTCACGGCCTCCATTTCAAGATTTCGTACTGTTCTCTGAAAGTTATCTGTTGAAATATTTGGAGATTTATAGAGCATTAATCTGGAATATGGGTGTGAAGAGTTACTGAAAAAATGCTATTTTGCTTGTCGCCAGCCCTAACGTACATAAATATGGTCGCAACGAAAAAGACCAGGATAGGTAGCCACACGTGGACTCTTTTTTGCTGACAGAAGAAAAATTTTGTGCTTGATGGGAAGTTTTGAGATTATCAAGGGATGTACAAACCTAAACCCTGCTAGTGGGCTATCTATCGCTGTCAAACCAAAGTTAGAGAACGGACTAAACCGCACTTGAGACTAGAGAAACATAAAATCACTAGCGGAGGTTATGTCTTTCTAATGAAAAATACAATGTTTCTCATGATATTCAACTAAATGCCCAAGTTGCTTCCCGAATGATACTGCATTCCGACAGATGGCAACCCATATGCTTCAAGCTACAAGTCTGTTTGACTCAGCGTTGGGGGAGCGTTAGTTTCGATTGAAAGGTCTACCTCTTTCAATGACACGGACATAACTATTTGTCTTCTGTCATATGCTGGCCACCAATGCCGCTCACCAAACGTCGATCGGTTGGTTTATGGGCTCAGGGCTGTCAAACACGACTGACTAGCTGCACATCTTTTTGAGCCAACATGTCTTGGGCTCAGTTGGGATGGTGTTTTAGTAACACATTTTCAGCACCAGTGTACGTACCGTGCGTTTTGGAGAGCCCGACACAGCTCCACCTACCAATCGTTGTATCCTGGATAGAGGATGGTGAAATTCATGTTTACCGCACACGCAAGTTCCCGAGGAAGGAGAAGCAACGCCGCCTTGTGTGCACCATCCGAAAGCGAACGCGCCTTCAATTCAGAATATCCCACGGTCCTCCGGAATATGAGAAACTTTCTGAAGCCGCTGGCTAGAAATATGAAGTGATACCCTAGTTGTGCTAGCTTACAGTAACTTCTGCCTAGCGTATTGCGCATTCGGCCTAAGTCCACCGCAACTAACTTTCTGTGATCCCATCCAAGGCGTTCTTTTACCACCGAACAGTAAAAAAATAGGTAACTGCTGTTTTAGTCATCTTTACATAAAACGTTCAGGGAATACACGGTCGAAAAATAAACGAGTTACGTTTTTTGATGATGGATTCATAGTGTGCAATAAATCGGTCACTTAAATAGTTCCGGATGCGTTATTGCCTGGCCGTCTGACTTTACGCATTCTCTATCTTCCTTGAAAATTAACTCAGAGAATATATAAGCCGAACTATGCAGAGATGCCCCATCAAGATGTGATTTATAAGACAATTTGCCGGTAGAATCATCAGCGTTCTTCGCCTTGGCTAACAATTTGATGGGAGTTACCAAGCTTATCACCACACACTCAGTGAGCCGAAAGAATGCTTTCGTAACTATCTCTAACAGACCCAAAAATTATGGTTATGTAAAAGTCACAGACAGCAAAAAGAGGAAATTCAGCGGTAAAAATTTAAATTGTACTATTGAATAGGAAAGGAAGCTATTTTTTGGAGTCGTGATGCAGCTAAAGGTTTGATCACTTCAGAATGGATGTTTTTGTATATTTTAATAGCAAAATGTGCTCTATAGTGTAGCCGCCTATGTTCTTCGTCATTAGATTGGGTCCTGCCCTCCACACTTCTCTTGTTTCTACTGGCACATTTGCCAACACAGATACTTGTGTTACAAAATTCTGCTATTCTGCAACACGCAGGCTTTTCATTTAGCAATGAGCGTTTTCTGGTTGCTCTCTTTAGACTTTGCTATTCAAATCGTGTGTTGGTCTTAATTATACAGTATAACAATCAAATTGTACCATCCGGTACTTTTCACTCGGTTGTGTGGGCCCCTATATTTGGCTTCAAAGGAGCTGTGTAAAAACAACTGAAGCTTTGCATCGTAAATAAATGTGCTTGGCATAATGCAGCAGACAATCCACTTAGATGACTCAGACGAACTGGAGGTGATTAAGAACCAAACTCCCTTGCTACCATCTCACAATAAGCTTTTGCGGGTAGCATTCGTCGCTAGCTAGATCTAATAAATTTTGTCTCTAGGCCTGGACTATCCAGGAGAAGGGATGTGCTTTGATATGCACCAGGTAACTAAAACCATTCCAATGCTCGTGCACGCCATCGGAGCAAACCTAACGGGGAATTTTATGCCAAAAACCCAGCACAACTTGCCCATCGACACGACTGACCATAATATGGTTGACGCTGGCGAAGACTTGAAGTCCGACTTGATAACAATATGCGTGGGCGATTTTAATGGAATTAACCGCTGTACTTGTAATGAGATCCCCGAAGACTCATTAGGCATCGTAGATTTATTTCAGTTAGAAACTCACCGCATGTGATTAGAAACCTAGTACGTCTTACTTCCTAATCGTCCGCGTTAATATCTTATTCAACAGGTTCGCGATTGAATGCATCTTAAAACTGAGCAAATTCAGTATCAAAAAGTCTCCCATTCTTTCCACAAATCAGACAATTATAGTTTGAGTGGAAGTTGACTTTAGGTAGCTTAAAAGTTACTAATGTATGACCCACTTCAAGCTTTTTTCTAGCGCTTCTTTGTGAATTTTTGTCGCTGTTGGCCAAGGTAATTTTCAGACGCACATGTTCAAAACCTGATGGCTTGTGCTTATGACAGAAAACTGATTTTTCGGGACTCAGAGAACGAAAGCTTATACAAAAACAATAAGTGGCAAGTACTGAATTAAGTTTGAAATGTTTATCTAAGCTCACTCCCTCGGTCAGTTTACCTATCGTCAAAAATCACTTGAGCGTTTAAACACAAGTAACTAAGTAAGCAAGGTCCTCATCTCATTCATTTCTAAGAATGCAAAAGCAAAACTAGGTTCAGTTTATGCAACCAGTCGTAGCCTTAGCATGTCATTGAATGAAATAAACATGATGTACACCTCAGAGTCGTAGCCCCAATGAAGCAAATTACCTTCAACAACTCTGTATTTTGTACCGAGCTACCGAGGAAAAACTCCCCTAATCTCCTAATGGAAACTTTCGTGGTTTCTGATTACCTTAGTGTATTATATGTGTTGAACGTCAGAAAAATAAGTTTCAGTGTACACATCAAAATCTACCGAAACGCAATACTGGAACGACAGGAGTATATTTCTGTCTATTCGATCATGTTGTACTCATACTACACTATCTAACAAGGGCTCATGAGACTGATGAGAATAAAAACTGGTTTCTGACGACCATAAAAAAGCAATGAAAAGTCTGGGGGATAAGTGACTTCAATTTGCCCAATGTTTGAAAATGAAATCTTTGCAGTATCTTGAAGTATCTTGAAGTGACATTCTTCCGTCCCTTACACCATTCTACGTTACCCTTAGTGCGCAACTTCTTACAATACAAAGGCGGTGATGAAGGGTCAAGCTGTGTTTCGAACAGATTAATTTCTGTAAAGTTAATTAGTTATTTGCCGAAGAAGTAGTCGAAATACTTTTTGGTAGAGTTGCCAGAAGACATGCGGCTGCTGTGATGAAAGACTTTTTATTGTTTCTCTTCGTCTGTTGGCTTCTTATGCTAATTCCTTCAATTACTGACTCGCCAAATACCACTCGTGTTAACAGCTAGGTAATCAAAAGTGACACCATCTAGTGTATTGGGAATTCCGTTGCAAAATCTAGTTGGATATTTCTAATCTGTGGATCAAAGGAGTGGTAAGGTTCTCAGAATGTACCTGAAATCACGATAAGTTACAAAAGTGCTTCTTGATAAATGAAGCGGAAGATGGACGAAAAAGCCAAAGTATTTCAGAAATAATTAAGTAGTCCAGGCTGGTTGAATTTTCCCCCAAGCCTGCGCTCTCCTGCTCCATTAGAAATAATTAAATTTCCAAACTTAATCGCTCGTCGAAATTGGTAAAAGAATTGTTGAGTTGTTGACAAAGTTTTGCAAACTGTCGCCGTAGTATTTTACTGTAGCCACTGACCTGCGTATCACACTATTCATGGAAAAGATGGTCCCCATAATTGACGCCTGAGACACATTCCACGGATTGGTCCTCACTTACGAATGCACGCCGCATTTTGAAGAGGTGGTTAGCTGTTGAAACACAGCTTGTCTTACCTAGACTGAAAAACTTGTTTTACTCTGTCAAATTAGCTATATCATACCAGCTAAATGAAAATTGCTTTGAAACTTGTGTGCGCACCTGCGTGACTGCACAAAAATGGAGAACGATAGCTCACTAAATAACTAACTCACTTAAGATTTTATTCTCTCAGGATGGCATCCGGTAGTACAGACTAAATTTTGTGAATGTGTCTATATTTGCGTCTTACGCCTCGTCAGGATATTCCTCTGTATAACCCTCGGTGTATCTGTCCAACATTTTATCGATCCGCCTACTCACCTATCTGTTTACTTGATCATATGTTGTACAACGCGATTCCCCATTTTTGTTATTTCGGTTTGGCGCCTATACCGCCTTTCTTGTTTTTGACCCGATCATGAACCGTTCTTTGACCTTGTCACCGCACGTGTTGTTCAAGTCAACACGTGGTTTCACTGTCTTGGAAACACATGGCGTTGAGTCGGTGTTAATCTTGGGATCCGCTATAAATTAATGGCTTCTAAACCTCTGTATGGAAGCTGGCGCAGTCTCACGATCTGAGGTTTGTACAGTCCAATTATTTTATTAATGTATTTATAGTACCGCATCTGAAGATAAACTTCTGTTTGAATGACTTGGCTTTCGGGGTTTTCGGGGTAACTCATCGTGGTCCAGTAGATCGCTGGAAACAATCTACAGCATCTTCATTGTTTTTAACTTTTAATTTTCATTATTTTATGGGGAAATAGTTTTCGGGGTAGCTCAACCTGGTCCAGTAGACTGCTGGAAACAATCTATAGCATCTTCATTCTTTTTAATTTTTAATTTTCATTATTTTATGGGGAAATAAGCAGTTAACCAGTGCCTTAGATCTGCATGACAATGAGATACTACTCAGTGAACATAGGATTTTACTGTCAGGCTCACTGCAAAGATAATGCTCTTTTATTCTACTTACTTCACCCTATTCAACCTTAATCTGGGGAAATATTTCCTGTTCAGTTTAATTGCTACCCACAAGTTTGGTTTTCCTGTGTTGTCCTCTTTTCTCTATATAAGGACAAAACAGAAGGGATGAAACCACAGGTTTATCTAACATGGTCATCGAGACTGGATGTTTATCTTGGACTAGAGTTTTGTTATCCGGTGCTTTCTGGACCTTGCTAGTGAAGATTCAGGCAAAGCTGCATAAAACTGGAGTCGTCTTTTGTGAATACAAGGTCAACACAGAATTTTAGTTGTTTCCAGGATGAGGCTGAGTAAGTTATGCACTGTGTTAAGGTCATCTCAAATGGGCAGGCCTTTGTCCAAACGTCAGACTATCTATCGTATTGTGATCACTTCCGGTCACCTCTAGCCCGACTGCTTCATCTCCTCAGGCCACGACTGGTAATCTGTGACTTTATTGGCATCATTAGTAAAAAGCTACAACTTATTCTTTTTTTACTGAGTTATACTAAAAACTGATACTTCAACGTGACAGGGAGTAGCTGTATATGAAAGCCAATTCAGGTCTAAAATATAGTTGATTGGAACACTAGGACCACGCCCATCTGAAGGGCTCGGAATTGGGGATAAGCCTTTGAGGAATTCAGAAACCCTACAACGTGGAGGAACCATTCCTAGGAATTTTTGGAAGTATCAGTATATAAGGGATCTTTTGTTTGGACGTCTCAATCGAAGCTCAACATTAACTCGTGTAATGCTACTTACGGCAAGTAAATGGGAGGTCGTGCTCGTAAATATCACTTCACATACAGGTAAAGGATTGAACATTTCACCACTGCAATTAAAGTTTCATGACAAGCAACATTTGTTCGAGTATCCATGATTACAATTATCGCATATTTGCACTCTGCTGTGATTGGTTAAACCCACCTCAGCTGGACATTCTAGGTGGCATGACTTTTCAGAGTTGTCCAAGTGTATACCGTGACTCAACTGTAGTTTCAGGAACAATCTTCCATTCGAAAGAAACCTTACATCCTGAAACTTGTTGTATTCAAACCAACATTTCCACTAGTTTTGCGTGGATATCTAACGTTCTAGTTTCCCCCTGAGGAACACTTTTGACAAAACATTAGTAAACTTATAAATAAGCTATAAACGTGCGCCGGTTATTGAAAGTATCCGAAGGATACATTCCGTGAAACACTACAAACATGCAAAAAGCCAGAATGTGTAAAAAGGACTCAAATATGTCATCTAAATCGGAGAAGTGACGTGAAAAGCAACGCATCTTTTTGCCTGTTCTACACAAGTTCACGAAAATCTACATTCAACATATCTCATCAGAATATTACCACTAAATTGTGGTATGAACAGAATCAAGATCACATCGCGTTCTTTCCATGGAGATATATCAGATAAAGGGATCTTGTTTCGTCCCACTTTTGGTGTGAAACTTTTGAACAGCTGGATATAACTATGGCTCAATGAATCATTTGTCGCGCCTAATTGTTACGGTACCGTTCGGATTTCTGAAGTCAAATTTAACATATTTTCTTTTCCGCTTGCATTTCGTGAACGATAGTAGAAAACCTGATAAAGAGATGTGCAAACAACGCAAAGTGATTCAACATCAAAACTCTCAGACTGACATCGTGGTGCTCTGGTTAATTTTCTGTCGCCCCCAAAGTCGTGTTTTTTATGACTTTGCAAGCGCAGCTGTCTCATTTTTATAAGCATACAACTCCTGGATGGACCCTAATTGGCGGGCCATAAAAGTCACCACAGTAGTGTAGAGATGGCTGATTGTCTTGACAACGCCTGACTGGAGCTAATCAGCCCCACACCAGCACATCTCGACCAGCGCCGTCTTACGTTAGCTTTGCAGAGATGAGCATATCGACCGGCTAATACGACGGTTTGGTAACCTATCTCCGTAGTCTAGTATAGTGATCCATTTTAATGGACCTTTGAAATCAAGTGCGACGTCCGAGGTCATTCGCACACACACCTTGATGTGGAATGTTTCTGTTATCCGGGCAAACTTTTTTAAAACATTGATGTGGGTTGATACGTGTGCACAAGCATCATCAGCAGTTTGCGGAGTCTAAACCACAGTTTAGGTAATCTTAACGGCAACCGAGTGCGCTTGAGTGAAGGAGATCCAAACGGATGGTCGGATACCCATCGAAAACGTTTGAAAAACATGCTAATAGAATACGCACCCCGTTGAGCACATCCTACTGGGATTTGCACCGTACTACTAGTGATCTCTTAAGTCTGTCAGCAGATGAATACTAACGG
>NW_008751829.1:665989-676115 GCF_000715545.1 Opisthorchis viverrini | reverse complement strand
GCATTCCTCAGAGTGGAGTTTACGGGAAAAGTTACTGTGCTTTACTTTTCGTGAGCGACGAGTGTCATTCACAAATGTTTCGCACACTAATATCAATAGATCGATCTCAAGATTGATCCCAAAACATCTTTAATTCGATGTTCCGAATACACTTTCGAGTTCACAAACATTAGCAGACGCTTTTGCGCCTATTCCTGCGATATTCTAAATTTTTACACCATTTACCTGACTCCCGCTTGGAAGGGCTCGCATCCTCGAACTGACATCGTCATTTCATCAACTTCATACCGAACAAGTTAGTTAACTTTGGTACAAAGCGCTGGTCATTGGTAAACACATAACCCAAATATGATTCCATCCTCGGTGCCGATAAAATAAGGCAAAAAATCTGCCTTCCTCTGTGAGCAACGGTTGATGATCGATCGAATTTTAAAGTTGATAATATCACTGCAGTTTTTAGTATCGCTCTGATATTATGGTGGAAAAAGATTACTAGTTTGCGTGAAATACATTCTTTGCAAACTTCATTCATGACAATGCAGCAAACGTGATAGCATCTTCCTCTGGAACTTAGCTGACAAAAAACTTGTGGTTCCGAAAATACACCACTTTGTTGTCGATAATGCAATTTGGCGCTCAGGGGAGTGAATAGTATGTGGAGGTTCTGAAAATCTGTTTCCACGATAGGAGTAAACATGATGTCGACATTGGGTACGATAAGCCTACAATCCATTTCTCTCGCAGGCGATACATCACTAGCCATCGCCAGTGTGGCAAGACAACAGCGCTGACCGCTTGAGTAGCAGTCAACCGTTCATGACACGCCTTAGCAAATAACACGCTGATACTTGTACAGATAACCGTAGCCTCATCCTTGGCTTGCAATACAAAAGAAAATGGATAAGGCGCTTGAAAAAAATTTCACTAAATAAGCACGACGTGTTATTTCAGTGGACTTAAATCTGTTGAAATCGATAATTTGTACATATTCTTTTTAAATAACACCCCAGTTCCTTCGAATCGGTTACATCAACATCTGCTCACATTTTTTAGAATTTAGTTATTATTTTATTGGTATTTTGTTGGTAGGGCTGATTGGATCACCCCTAATTTGCGCCAGCACAATTGGGCGTGCATTCTGCGCTCCAAAATAATCCTAACGTTCTTAGTTCTTTGGACGCAGGAAACCGCCGAAACTAACCAACTTATGCGCAGCTTACCGTTCTGTTGAGATAAGCCTGATAGAGTCAGAATATCCATATGAAATTTGACCGAGTTTTGGAAAGGTTCACTACTCATGCACTTTCCTATTGAGAACCGAAAAAGTAGTTTTGTCTGCACGTAGACAGGTATAATAAGGCTACCCTTTGGTGCTTTTGTGATGTCTCGTCCCCACATACCAGATTATATGTCCATGTGGGAGTGGGTTCCGCAAACGATTTGCTTAAGCTCTTCGCGTGCTTTCAATATCTGCCTAATTTGTCTGGATATACTGTTGTGGTCAGAACCTCTCCTAATCAAATTGACAAATTAACTAAATAAGATTGGTAGCTACATATTTTTTTCTTGGAATCCCATACCAGAGTGAGGCAGCAATCAAACGGAAAGTTTATTTCATCCCTGTGCATTCTTTTATTTACCCAAGAGTTCTAGAACGTCTGGGTTATTTCGTAAATCCAAACCGTTGGTAGATATTTCCCAATGTATAATTTGAAGAATCTACAGGCGATCTATCTGAATGATACTGGTAATGATATCAGGATGGTTGAAGCTCACATCCTGGTTGGAAGATTTTTTACAAAAATGGACGAATAAAGCTAGACACGCAGTTAATTGGCTAACCACAGCCATGATCATCACTGCACTTGTATAGGTGCAATTTATCAATCTGTTTCATTTTCGATTAAATACTGCATTCCAAGAAATAAGTGAAAGTCTAATGAATTTTACACCGAGCGCAGGATATGGTATACTTGACACAGAACCAATGTTGTAATTAAATTCTTTCATAATTCTAATGCAAAACGGTCTCTCGGGGTGATATTGTCCCCATTGTGTCTGTCACCCATCTACCCTAACCCACAGTTACCTATCGTTAGTGAAAAACAACCATCCAAACTTGTATAGAAACCATCAACAGGATCACAATCCCCACATTTGTAGCATTCAGTGACCAAAAATCTTCAGTTTCATAGGATCAAATAATAAACTTCAGATGGCACCAGGGTCGTTGGAATTATTGGGGTAGCGGCGAGACATTTCAGGTAGGATACCAACAAGTGGCTCTTTCCTTAGTTGAAAAAGGAAGGTTGCCAAAGAAAAACGGGGGAGCAATTTAGGTAAATATCTTATGGAATGCCATTCAGATATGGAAGGATAGTTTGTTATTCTTTTTCAAGCATTCTTTGTGTGAACTCGTCACGCAGTCCACTTCGTCTGAGATGATAGGCTAGATCTCCTTGCGTAAAAATATCACGGCGTGAATCGCACATGAATTTGTTAGCGCACTAAAGTGACGCGTTTGTGGTGAGCGATTTCTGCCCGATGTACCGTCTGCCCTTTGTCCTGACGATAAAAGCATCTAAGTTAGCACGGCCCGCAACATCACTCGTATTTTATTTTGGCTTAAATCCTCTGCTCAACTTTCCAAAACAATATACAACTGGACTTTCCTTCAGTAGTTTTATTGCAAATCAGTAGGCTAACAATGAAACTCTAGAAGATATCACTTTTTGAAGAGTATAAACACGGCTATAACTGCGGTTTGATTATTTGTGACACGATGACAGCCAACCATTATTTGAAGCTGGTAAGCTGCATTTTAGTTAGAATGAGAAAGCCAAAAACTTTCCAACACAAATTACACTTCCATCTTCTTATATAACGTGTAGGTCTATTGCTACGTTTTGCTGCAGCCCAGCTGATGGTCATCCCGGCAACCACCACCGACACACCTGTTTGGCATACTGCTGAAAAAGTCCGTGGTTCAAACGAGCACAGCTGATTGTCTGCGCTCGCATCCGGGCCGAAGGCCATTGGCTATCCAGTTTGTAAGCGGGGTTTAATCAGGCGCGGCACCCTGTTTGCATTAGTTGCCAACTCAAAGTATGGCTGGGCGCATCTCAGGTTTGTGTCGCATCTCTGATACGAGCAAATACGCAGTGCGTTTTGGATAGCCTGTCTCAGCTGAACCGGCCCACCGTCTTATCGGCGTGACAAGAGGATTGAAGCCCTGTCTGCCCGACACCCATAGGCACGATACCTGTGAAAGGAAGAAGGCCTTCGCTGAGGAGTTATCTATTAGGAGATGCCAACTGACCAGTTACAGACCACTGAACAGGGAAGCAAAACTCTAATTTGCATCTCGTTTACAAAAACTGGATACCCATCTTCTCCCGAACGCGTCTTCTTGAACTTTCCTGGAGATTCATTGACTCCACTCACTCATCGGTCAAATCCAAGCAAATGTTACAAAGTGGCTCCACGAATTCCGCAACAGATCTCCCTTTTTCAATAGACGCAAAGCGAAATTCTGCGAACAACACATGCTACTCGCGTGCCTCCCCATCAGTAGTATCACCGTTACATCTGTAACGGTTGCCCAATCTGATTGGCGCATCCGCGTCCACTGTCTCCCTCGCGCTTTGTTTTGTCTCACATCCCACAACGTGCATCACGTGACAAAACGTGACTTGTCTGCAACCTTGACTGATGACAGCGCCTATATGATCCATCTTGAAGGGGGCTCAACAAACCAAAAACTGAGGACAACCAGGAAAGTGTAGCAGTGAATCTGTTAAAGGAAACATGATTACCTGCACCCAAAGGAACTCGGATGGACCATTGCAACTTACACTCAGAACGATAACTTCCTCTGATTGAACCTTTTTTATTTTTGGTATTCTATTTGACTTAATTAAGGTGCACCTAGCTGTTGTAAACTTACGCTCTCCAAACACAGGCTTTATTGGTGACTCTTGCCTTCTGATTTATCAAGTGGTTTTTGTTGTTAACAAAACAGAACACTAATATACCCATAGGCCTGATGAGGGAGCAACATAGAAGACTCTATGTCATGCTGCGGGAGCAGGCAAGCTGAAATCAAGAGCCCCCCGCTTGAAACGACTGGCACCACTGTGGACAAAACCCATCGTCCAATAGTGTTATAGGCTCAGCCAAAACGAACCTGTCAGCGATGTTTGCAGCATTAAAGCTTGCGTAGAATGGGTGATCCGCGGAACCAAGTCTCGATGTATTTTGGACTGGTTCAGCACAAGGAATCATTGCGTGTTCCTGATCCACGTTGTAGCTTAGATGTTTAAAATCGTTCTTGAAGTGTACCCTGTATAGATTTTTCTATCGGAGCGCACAAGACCGGTGTGGTTGCAAGTCAAATAATGAAGGTTTCCAAGGTGAACCAGATTGCATAGACAGCCCCAGATTTAGGGGGCGGCAGGAAGTTTGGGAAATCTAACATCCGAATCATAAAAGAAATATGAAATGCAAGACGTTTTCTTCCAAAAGTTGCCTGAGGAGTTGATTCTGCTTGTCAAAGATTATCTTCATTCAAAGAGGAGCCAGTTTATGTACCTCACTCCAATTGGGTTCAGTCTCCACAGCATAGTCTCTCATCAACACGAACACCTTGGTGCTTTTGAACAGTAGATCGCAAGCCACTGTAAGAATGACCACTGGTTAGCCGCCCAGTTTTGCCATAGTTTCTACAAGCTTTAAAACCTGGCCGTCTTGGTGACCTGCCTACTTGATATGATGAGGTATTTGTGTCCAAAGCGAAACTTTGTCCATTTTATGAGTGCTTCGTACACAAAGTTTACTTTCGATTTCGTCGTAAAACCAGAAATGACACTAAATTAGCTTCAGTGGTACACACGCATTAGGGGTCAATACTCTCCTGTGCACGGAACGGTTGTGTTTATTTTTCAAGCCTTTACATCCAAAGCGTCATCGTCATACATGCGGGTTTTTTTGTTTTGATGCCGATGGCCCTAATTTCTTCTCTTTAAAGCGATCCTGCTGTGCGGAAACCAGATATAAGACGACCTAGGCGACCTAGGTGTTAGTAGGGTGGTGAAGTATGAAATTTCTATTTTTGGAAAATTGACCAGACCGATTCTCTACTGGCAGTCCGACTAAATGCACTTACATATTTGAAAGTAGTGAGCTCCTGAAACTGCATATCCATGTGACTAAATCCATCAAACTGGCCCTTGTATTCCAAGGCAGGAGGTATGTTTAAGGTAGACACTAACTCGGTGACACTCATCAAGCGAACGAACCCAAACGATTCAGCATTATCAACTTCGGGCCAACTGGAAGGCTGGATGATCCTCCAACCGGTATGAAATCAAACAACCTGATCGGAAACATGACAGTAAACTTATGAAAATTGTTTAAATCCCACTGCTAATAGACGCGCGACCTCTCTGGGGAAAAAACGCGTCAAGCAGCTGGGCAGATTATGTGCATCAGGCGAGAGTATTTTGGTCCGAATCATGCTGTCCGAGTGAGCACAACATTGCATTTACAGGCTAAGCAAGATCAACCAGATAGCAACTTCATGTTCCAGACCGACATGTCGATTTCCGCCGAATGAATGACAGGAGCACAAAACATCGCTTTTCAAGCAAAATGGTATTGCCAGGAATGTTTAGTTGAGAATTACTGTCAGTCATGTGAGCAAGATCTGATTCAGGCTGGACTAGCAAAGCTCACTGTCGAGAAAGGCGATGTGTTCATACCTTGCGAAACTGTTCTCATACCAAAAATGAGAAGCCCCACGCTCTTTGGAAGTGTATTGGAAAGTGCGGTCAAGAAAAATTAAACGTTCTCATAAACAAAGTGAAACCGTTCTAGAAACTCAGCAGATGAGATCATACATAACCTGAAATGCTGATATACACGAGGCATGTATTCGAATTAAATAGGCCTCAAGCAAAATTAGAGCCTTCTTATTCTGCAAAATGAGTACAACGTTTTTTTCTAGATTACAGTTCCCATTTTGAGTCCATAGCTATTCGCATATTATTTTTTTAGTATCATTTATTTTTTGGATTTTTTTCTTATGTTGACGCATCACCAGGGCCAAATTTTATCGGTAATAATATCAAAACAACGGATTTTTTATTTATCATTATAAACTTTAAACAGAAATAAAATAAGACAAAAATAATGATGGGTTCAAATAAAACAATTTTTCGCCATAAACTGAGATTGCCATATTTAGACGAGGCGAAATAATGGCTTTTAAAAATAAAACCTGGAGCAGGGATACCCAAAAAGTATGTCCGGAAGGACAAGATTGGTTAATAGTCACTGGCTGATAAACTGTTGGGAGAAATATTTTATCAAGGATTTGACCGTCTCACGCACACTTAGACGAGTTTAACGAAACCCAGGCTTAACAACGGTTTGGCGGTTTGCTGAGTGCACCGAATGCAAAGACGATGAAAGAAGGAAGCCAGGTTTTCTGTCGCCGAAGGACACAGACTTTCCTTCAGGAATGCTTGCGAAAACAACAAGAATCGCAAAATAACTAAAGGAGGTGGCTGGGGTACGAAATTCCTTAAGTAACTGGGGTGTTGCAGTCCTGAAGAGCGAGTTGTTGTGCCACGAAGACAAACAAATCTCTTCTCTTCATTGCAAAGGGTACATCATGACGTTTCCACAACTGGCACACTTGAACTCGGACGTGCCATGTCAAAATGTCCAGAACTATTTGAAACATCCTATTAAGTAGTAGTGAAGAACTTTAAGTACTTTGCTTTTTGTACGAATTTATTTTCGCCGTGAAAAACCGCATACCTGATTAATCATCCTCTCATCACGTCATGTTTCTCCTCTGGTAGACACTTGCTCTGCGATATCATGCATTAGGTGTAATTGGAGCATTGTGGTTTAACAAATTGTACACAAAATGTCCTTCACCATATGGTATTAAATATTTTAAGGAGTGTGAAATTGAAAAAAAAGCTTAATTCTCAAAAAGCTTTTCCGGATGGCCGTTTATGAAGCCCAGCATTTTCAACTTTTACGGGGAAGTTTAATAATCACTTCAGCAATAACTGAGGAACGAGCGTAATACCCAGGAGAATTCACTTTCTGGCAATAAAGTGCTTGTAGTTAGAGCTAATTCTAAATTGGACTGCCAAGCCTGACCCTTTAGAACTGGCATATATCAAAAGTGTGGGAAGCCAAATATGACTGTAGTTCTCGCGTCGACTTCGGAAGCTCAACTTCATCGTTTCTAGGAACCTTCTTCGTCTCTTCAAACATATAAAGATTTGACGTTGATTCGGTGTTGTTGTTGGATGGTAGGTAGCGGAAAATTATATCAAAATCAAACTTAGAAGAATGTTTGTCCTGCTGGCATATGATTCTTTCCTAATCCATAAGTTCAGCTGCAGGCCCAGAGTCAGATGGTTCCTCTTTGTTCTATTAATTTTCGTCATATAAAATAGGCTTGATTCTTCAACTAACGCAGAGGACTCCACGAATCGGAGTTGATGGGGCGTTTGCTATAATGAAATCGCTAATGAGTAATCTTCAAGAAATGCCTTGACTGTTTAGTGTAGTGATGCACAGGATGTCATTATTATGCTGACGGTGCTAATATTAGGCATGGTCTGATTGCGTAAAAGTATGAAAGTCAAGGTGTAAAATTCAAGTGGAAAGGTATTTAGATCGAGACTTTTTCCTGTAAGTAAGGTTAGTCCAGGCTGAAAAGTGACGAAGCACTTCATAGCTGTTTCATCACCACCTGTGCGCCACTCACCAATTTCCAAAGTTAACCGAACGGACGACGGCCTCCTAGATAGTACCTGAAGACTGAGCCAACAATATTAACAGGCAACTTAAGTTTGGCCTTGCTTATCCTACCACGCAGTTCCGTCTGCTAGTGTTCTAGCTACATCGGAGTAACTTAGGATCGGTCAACCGCAAGGTGTAAAATACTCTTACCAAACCATTTTCATTTTTCTATTCCCTTCCGCTATTCACCCCTCAAATAGGCAATGCAAGTGGCATATGGTCTTTTACTAATATTTTACCTGTCTCAATTACAACGGCATTTTCTATTTAATGGTTTGGTGCATTGTCAATTCTTGTTCTGGTTGAACGGGAGCACGTTGCCGAATGATGGCATAAAAAAGAACACGCGTTATCCTAATCAACTAAGCGTTACAGTTGCATCCGGACACGTCATTTAGTCACCAAGTGCGTTGTTCCCTTTAGTTTGTCGCGTCAAAACCTGGGCGGCTAAATGTCATTGTACCGGTGAATCACAGCCGAAATGGACACGCTCCCCTGACCTTCCGTTTACCTAGTGCTCAGTGTCAGACGAGTGTGGGAGAGCGATTTTGTGGGGCTGAGCAGTTTACAAAGTACGGTCTTCACTTCAACGTTTGTGATAATTTTTAGGAAAACCTATTTCGCATACCCCCACCAACATTCAGGCAAAAAAGTACGAAAGTTTCGAGTTACTTGCTTCATCTGTTGTTAGCTCTAAATTAGTTCAACTGTTTCAGGTTTCCCAACTAACACAGACGCTCCGGTTATGAATCCATAGTGAATAAACCCTCTTTAGTGTAAATCAAGCTACTTGGAGGCATGCTTGCACTGGCTAAAACTAAAATATTTGGTAAATATGTTTTCAATTAGTGTACAAAGGTTTGAGCAACACCATGGTGTAGAGGGACCACATGGGGGTTTTTGAGCCGGCTTTCGCTCCCAAAAACAAACGATATCGCTGAAGTTCGATTACCTCGTCATTACTACATTCGTTTTTCTTGCCTTCACAGAACATTGGACCAAGTCTGATATTTGTCATACTTTACTTGGTTGTATTATTCTTACTAGCGATGATGTCACTTTGAGACCACACACGATGTATACTGACTTTCGAGAATTTCACCCGGGAAGCTTCCTTCGTGAAGCACACTCAGTTGAAGACCGGAGATTTCGTTGAGTCTCTTGGGAAAACCGAATTGATTTGTAAATGAGTGTATTTGTTGAAACATGTATAATTTAGCTGTCATGGGTTTAAGACAATTCCATTGGGTCGAACCATGATAAACGATTAAATTCGATTACCCAGTATACCGGTAATGCCCGGAGATTATTTTATTTAATCCGTGCGACCGGTCCCCGGAAACCACCTGTGAGTGAAAGCATCAAGCATCAGAATGGAACGACCATCTCTAATAAGGAGGAACGCCTTGACCGGTGGGCTGAATACTTTGAGCAACAAATGTCTTGGCCACCAGCCAGCACTCATCTGCAGCCCACAGGTGAATTAGAACCCTGGACGGTGAACGTGGAACCACCTACGGCCTCGGAGGTTTACGAATGCATATGTTCTCTCAAGCGCCACCGAGCTCCCGGTCCGGATGACCTCCCACCTGCACTGTTCAAAGACGGAGGTGAAGTCCTCAGTCAGCACCTGTCCGACCTGTTTGCTTGTATTTGGGAAAAGGAGTCTGTCCCAGACAACTGGGGAGAATCGGTGATAGTGCCCATTTTCAAAAAGGGGCGCGTAGTGAGTGTGGCAACCACAGGGGGATCAGCTTGATCCCGGTTGTAACGAGACTGTTGGCGTCAATTGTGCTTCGTCGCCTTACGGTGACCCGTGAGATGCTGACCCGAGAGCAGCAAGCGGGATTCCGGCCTGGTAGGGGTTGTGTTGACCAAATCTTCACACTGCGTCAGGTGCTAGAACAACGACATACGTATAAGCGACCCACGATTCTAGTATTCCTGGACTTCCGAGGCGCATTCGACTCGGTTGATCGGTCTGTTCTTATCGAGACGCTTGCCCACCAAGGAATGCCCCAGAAGTTTGTAAACATAATACGTTCTTTGTATTCTCAGACTTCCGGACGTGTGAGAGTGTACGGAGAGCACACAAAGCGGTGTCGGTCAGGGATGCTCACTCTCTCCATTCCTTTTTGACGTTGTGATCGATGAAATAATGAGACGAACGCTGGAGGGTCTCCAAAACCCTGGTGTTCAAATAGCCAGTGAAGAAAACCTTGTCGATCTGGAATATGCAGACGACATCGTTCTCATGTTCGAAGAGGAGGAGAAGGCGCAAGTATTCTTGGATGAACTG
>NW_008751829.1:661477-664923 GCF_000715545.1 Opisthorchis viverrini | reverse complement strand
TACTCAGTATACCGCTAATGCCCGGAGATTATTTCAGTTAATCCGTGCTGTCGTTGATGATGATGATGACCCAGTATACCGCAAATAAAACACTAGGTCGTCCAGTTCTTTTGTATCAATACTAGTGTAGATTAGGTGCACCATTTCTAAGGTTGTAGCAGACATCTCTCAGATAATCCGATCAATGCCAGTAAGGAATCAATCGCTCAGCTGAGGGGAACGTAAGGGAATACTGATCCTTCATCACAGAAAGTTTGACGAAAAAAGCGCCTGCTTGCCATTGTTTTTTCACTGATCTAACTAAACTTGGAAGCGCTTAGCTTGGAAACGCGCGCTCCAAAAACAGGAAAACTTTAATTTTCATTATCGATACTGTAGTTCCTCAAAGAACTAATTTTCAGAATAAAAGAATCTACAGAAGGAACAATTTTTGAGCAACTGTGTGTAAACATTTTGCGTAAACCAACTCCCTCGGATAATTTAAGCTTAGAGAAGATTATTGGATTTATTACTCGTAATAAGCATTTAATTGAAGGCATGTACAAACTTGTTCATTTATAAGTCCAATAAATCCGATAGTTCACGCACTCGATAAAGAAGCTCTATCATAGTCCGAAAATGCACTTATTGCATCTGTTACTGTCTCTGGTTAATGTGAAGGCAGTCGCTTGTTCATGTATCATTCACTCTTCAGCGCCCTCAAAAAAGCCCACGAATAACAGAAACAGAGCTGTAAAATCCAGCTTTGTTTACCTTCATGTAACGCCCAGTCCTTCTGTTGTAACCACACGCGACCAACGCGATCAGAGCTGTGCATCAGTCCCAAATTAGGCAGGCCTGGTACAAACACCCCAAGACTTAGCTTACAGCTGTTGAGGCGTTTGACCACAGCTTACGACCATTGGCGAAGCCGTTCGGTACTCATGAACCCAGATTGAGCTACGGAGGAAGTGTCATGGGAGATGTTATGTTGAGTTAAGACTATCGGATTTCATCTCATTCGATGTAGCAAGCTTCTGGACTGCCATAATGTACCAGTAAGCTAGCCAAAACGATTGACTTGATAACTGATCATACTAGCCACAAATGAAGCCACACACACATGTACACGAAGCCAACTTCATTACTGGGGCTGAGCAAATAGTTGGTAATCAAAACTCGCTGTTGTTTCGGAGTGATCTGTTAAGTCGGAAGGATGATTGGGTTCCGCCTCAGAATAGGTAAAGACGCATTTTCAAACTGGCATCAGTTAACATTCATTCATTCAACGGAATTGGCGCATTGAAGTTTCAGACAGCTGTGATGTTACGGGAATTTCGCCAGATTTTGTCCAAGACACCGGACACCATTCTGTCACAATTCAAAATGGACACAATGAACTCTCAGTCGACATAGATCCAGAAATTTACTTTCCCCCGATATTGGGAATACGCTTCCAAAAGTTGTACGATCCACCAGACTCACCAAAACGTGTCAAATGTGTCAAGTTTGTCATATGTCAATTTTGTTATCAACGTCTATGTCCAGCATTTATTAATTTTGCCATCCAGCTGTGCGCGTTGTTCGCAAGCAGAAATTGTTAGCTCATTTTATTTAATGTGTATGAGAATATAGTGTTTACTGCCTGTATTTTGGCAAGATAAATTTATCAAGTGACTTTAATTGTCCTCCAATTCCTAACTAACCAGTTGAACACACAAAATCCAGCCGAATAACCCACTGAATAAATGTTCACCTTGAATACGCTCCAGGATATCTTTCTGTTTATTCCACTGTTATTCAACTGTTCGTCGAAACAGCTTAGTTCACGAACTTCCAAGTTAGGTAATCAGTCTAAATTAGATTCTCCATTTTCATCAAAGCACATTTACCATTACCCAAACTTAGCCCCACCAAATTGCGGCAAATGATGTTTCCGACAAACCAAATTAACTTCTCATTTCGGCACTTCGTATTTACTGTGTAAGTGGGCTGGGACTCTGGGACAAAATAGATGAGTCCACAAGTAGCCATGCATTCTTAGAAGTTGGACGTGTCTCTGCTGCTGGACGAAATTAATATTGAGTTTCCCAAAGACAGTGGGTCACAGAAGGGTGGGACGCGGATGGCTCAGCTAGTTTCTGCTTTGGGAACAAAACGGTTAACAAACGCTGATCTTTAGTGATTCAACTTTCGACCGACTGAATTCAGTACAGGAATAAACGTAAGACACTTGGACTAAAGCAGTCATGTGGAACACGACACTAGCATATGCTATCGTAATACGACAGACAACTATTTGAAGTGAGTGAAAAGGACTTTCGTTGTGAACAAAATTCAGATGAAACAACCTAGGTAATCACACAACTTCGTCTATCCGTATTGTTCTCGGAGCACTCTCCAAAATACTACGTCTTATTTAAAGACGTGCTCAGAGTCGACATGGTGGCTGAACTATTCCAGTGCTTCCCAGTTTCATTCACATTTTGCAGTATTTTATAATCTGTTTAAGCTGCTCCCCGAGCCGTTACATTTACAGCGTTCGGGCATCCGGGTTGATAAATAACACTTGAAGCTACTAACGATTTACTAGTAGTGTGAGGCTACGTTGGAATTTTGGTAGACTAATGGCTTAGATGGAAGAATAAATCCTACGACGAGCTGAGCTTCCATCTAAGCAGCAGTCACACCTAAACTGAATATTCCTAAAACTCCTCACAGTACCAAAAAATAATTCGTTTGCGGTAGAGCTATGTGATTTTTCGTCAATTTGCACTTTTGCCCCCAAAATTGATGACAACAGCAGCGTAATGCGGAATTTCACGTAGTATGGCTTATGAATGGGGACACTCGATAAGCAATAATAACTACATTACTGGGCCGCTGTGAAGGATATTCAAAAGTGGAGGCCAAATATCACGAGAATAAACGGTGTGGTCGAAAAAGGGAAGTTACTAACATTCAGTCTTCAAACTTATCTTTTCCCAAAGCCCGTATATCCTCAACTCAACAGCTTCTATACGGTAAGGACTACGAGCTGCAATAAATCCAAGGAAACTATCAAACCATGAAGTGTCTGCTCTAGGCCGGTCAACCGCATCACCTATGCACAAACCCAAATGATAAAATTTGTCCAAAAGTCGTCTGATTTGATGTCTGCTGTGTGGGGTTTGTTTCCTAACATCCTTAGGTAGTTACGTTAAACACACTCACTAATTAGAGAAATCACTCGCATAGCTATCCAGGAAAGCAGGATAAAACATCTTCATCGGTAACTGTAAGGACATGGGGCACTCCGCAGATTTTTGACAAACTGTGGCGTTTTTTACCTTTATTTTACTTCCATTATAACACTACGTATTTCATCAATTGCATAACCGTTTTTTGTTTGAATACGAAAAACTACAAAAACGCGCAC
This sequence comes from Opisthorchis viverrini, assembly GCF_000715545.1. Taxonomy (NCBI): domain Eukaryota; kingdom Metazoa; phylum Platyhelminthes; class Trematoda; order Opisthorchiida; family Opisthorchiidae; genus Opisthorchis; species Opisthorchis viverrini. The sequence goes on along the minus strand of NW_008751829.1, from coordinate 661,526 downwards.
ACGTACAATTTCACAGAATACAAGCGTGGTCACGTGCTTCGACTCTCTC
>NW_008751829.1:661005-661138 GCF_000715545.1 Opisthorchis viverrini | reverse complement strand
TTTTTTTCAAGGTCGTCGTGATTTGTTTCTTTTGCCCGGTAATTATGGAGGCACACTTTGATTTAGCGGATTTAGTCGGGAATGCATTTAGCATATGTTTACCGGACTACAATCCGCGCAACCCCAGGGTATG
>NW_008751829.1:660245-660995 GCF_000715545.1 Opisthorchis viverrini | reverse complement strand
ATCAATTCGCACCTTCCTGTGACATGTTGTACGTAGAATTTTGTTTAAGTTAGCTAAATGTCAAGGTCAATGACCATGGCCGATTTGCATTTCTTGCCGATTTACGCGACATAAAACACGAAATCGCACTTTAGTATATTTTGGCGTTCTTCGGTGTCCCTGAAGAATAAAAGAACATCTTTAGACGAATATCTCTATAACCAAAACCTTTTGGGCACTCACTTTTGCTATTTTTGTCTGATGTTTTTTTCTCGTTTAATTTTACACTAGTACATACGATTCCAGTAGTGATAGGTCATCAGAGATATCGGCTGATTGCTCATTTTCATTGGTAGCGATGACCTGTATAACTAATTGCTCACGCTTGTGAAGCACACTCGTTTTGGCTTCCTCAACTGCACAATCAGTCGCTGTAATTGCCCCTGCCCCTGCCTAAGGGTACACGGTGAACGTTGCCACCCTATTCATGGAGCACCTGGGCAACCGCCTATTTGGCAATGTTCATGAACTTGTGCACTGCATCAATCAGTTCGAACTGATTTCAGGATCGTACTATAGCGTACGAACCTTGAAAGCGAATTCATCCGCCCAGTAAACACGCCACCGGTGGCTAGGGGCGGCCAAAGGAGGCACCTTGAAAAAATTTCCGCCGACCTTTTCATGGCCTACTTCGAAACCCTTTGCAGCCGGAAGAGGGTAACGGTGGCAACCACAAATTCGCGGCATATTTGTTGGCTAACTTACTACCTC
>NW_008751829.1:657549-657805 GCF_000715545.1 Opisthorchis viverrini | reverse complement strand
GCATTTCGAAGTCAAAGGGCGTACGCGTGAATTCGTAGAGGCCAAGCGGTGTTGTGATGGCTGTTCTAGGAATGTCTTCCGGGGCTACGGGTATGTGGTAGTATGCTCGTATGAGATCGAGTTTGGAAATGTTTGTGTGGCATAGGGTACTTGCGAAATCGTGGATATGTGGGATGGGATACCTATCTGGGGTAGTAGCTTTGTTGGGAGAACGGTAATCTCTACAGGGTCTCCAATCACCTTTAGATTTCTTAGG
>NW_008751829.1:656434-657229 GCF_000715545.1 Opisthorchis viverrini | reverse complement strand
CACGTTGACAGATAGATTGTAATGGGTCAGGAAATCTGCACCGATGATGAGTGTTTGGACGTCGGCCAAAAGGAAGATCCACTTGAACGCACGTCGCAATCCAAGGTCAAGGGTGAGGGAACGTCCGCCGTATGTATGTGGGTACCGTTGACGGCCTGTAATGAGAAAGAAGCAGAATCGGGGGTGAATTCTTATGTGGTTGTACACTAATTTCAGCTCCCGTATCTACGAGGAAACGTGGACCACTTGAACGATCGGTGATGTGGAACAGGCGACTCGTGCGAGGAGGGCCACAGACAGTCGTCGCCGTTACTGACTGGCCGGGGGGTTTAGAGGGGTGTTGGGACGCGGCTTGAAGGAACAAGGTGGTTGACACTTGCGTGCTTTTGGGCCATAAGATTGGTGATACCAGCACGTAGGGGGACGGGCATGAGATAACGATCTGGATCGTGAACGTGGTCGATGTCTGTTTATCTCTAACCGTTGTAGGCGATCGGTCAAAGCATCAAACTTGGCTTGTAGGTGCGATATGGAAGCAAGAATCGGGTCGGAATCTGTAGTAGTGGGCGCAGGGCGGAAGACGGAGTTTACGGGGTTACCGGGATATGTTTCGTGTATCTTATCCACCATTTGGGATAGCTGCTCCAAACTGTGGGCCTCAACGAAAGCGCTGATGACGTGGGACATGGAGGGTGGGAGTTTGTCAAACCATAGTTGGGCCATGATTTCCACCGCTAGCTTACGGCCGCAGAGGAGACTGCGCATGTGGCGAAGCAGTTGTGATGGCGATCTGTC
>NW_008751829.1:651426-655337 GCF_000715545.1 Opisthorchis viverrini | reverse complement strand
TTTTGATAACAGAGTTAGCACACGAGACTCGCGAATGAACGCTGCAAGCGCGAACGAAATCAGAAGAGAGAGTTGAAGCACGTGACCACGCCTGTACTTCGTGAAATTGTACCAGTGCGCGTTTTTGTAGTTTTTCGTATTCAAACAAAAAACTATTATGCAATTGATGAAATACGTAGTGTTATAATGGAAGTAAAATAAAGGTACAAAACGCCACACCATCTCCGCAGCGGCGGCAGAAATTTCCATGCACCATCAAATTGTGCAGATTTGGTTTGAAACATATCTTCATATTTCATGAACCAGCGTTCCGAATTTCGTCCAGATTCCGCGTCGAAACTGCCCTCAGTAATCGAGCTAGCAGCAGTATCTGTGGAAGAAGACGGAGGCACGACTGGTTTTGTCGTATTCACTGATGCACCACACATCAGAGATCCTTCAAACTGCTTCTGCTGCTGCTGCGAAATTACTTGGAGTTGCTCTGCCGAAATTGACACCGTGTGTTCGGTTGGTCGCCAGCTGTTTTGAATTCGTTAATGGTCGTGCAACTCTGTGTTGGTCCCATAGCTTCCTGTTCGTCATACCAAAAGGAGTCGAGCTAAATATGCTCGTTCCAGATTGGCTGGCATTCTGGCCAATCAGGATATGCCTTAGTTTGGTCCGTTGTCCGCACGTAACATCCGCCCTCACGGATTCATGGACTGATACTCAGAATCGAGGCTTTTAGCCAAGTTTTCCGGGTTGGTTTTTGTTCTTGTCGTTCAGCGGCTGCCGTTCATCTGAAAGGCGCAAGTGAAAAAAGGGTGCACCACTGCTCCTTAAGTTCTCAGTGTGGGACAGTATGCTTGCCAGTGCGAGGAATCGCATAGGTATTCAATAGTGGTTTGAACTGGGTTCTAGATGGGGCGTGTATAACCGTCGGAGGAAGGTCATTCTAAGCAGCTTCTACCCGAAATGAGAAAAAATTTTGTCCTATAAATGTGTGTGCTCTGAGCTTGAAAATCTTACCATGTCCCCGCCGTGTGTTTGCTGGGTCAACGGTGAAAAAGGTGTTGGCCAAATCTTATTCAAGAAGAGCATAAGTAAGAATTACGTCACCTTGGAGGCGATGACACTCCAGGAGAAAGAGATCAAGCACCACGAGACGCGTTTCGTAGTCCACGGGTTTAACACCGGCTACCGTTTTCGTAGCAGCTCGCTGGGCACGCTCAATGAGGGTTACGTCTTTCGTGCATCCTGAGTAGACAACTTGGTTGGCGTATTCAGAGAGCGGTCTGACGTGAGCCCCATAGAGTATTTGGAAGTCCATGCAGACGTGCGCCAAATTATTCGGAGAAGAGCCATTGCATTTTGCACTGATTTTTCATGGTGCAGTCAAGAGGACAAGTTTGAAAGGAGCCAGATACCCAAATCCTTTTTGGTGTCTATCCTCGTGATGGTCTCTTGTCCTCTCTCACCTACATGACAAAGGCAATCGCTGTCCCCTAAGGTGACTTATGGACGCACTTCTCGTCATTCGGAGAAAGGGGACAGTCCAACGACTACTGCTCTGAAGCGCCTACGCCCGTTTGGAGGGCACTGGCATTAGAACTTCAGGATTTCAAGCCATCCGCAAAACGCAGGCATGGACCTGCAAGAACATCTGGAAGGTCGTTGACCCATATCAGAAATAGCAGTGGTCCCAAAAGGAGCCTTGAGGAACTCCGATAGAGACTAGTGCTGGAGAAGAGCATGTCGAATCTTCTTTTACCCAGATGTTCTGTCTGATAGGAACGCATCTATTCATTGTAGGATTTTTCTTTGAATCCTGTAAGACTAGAGTTTGTGGAGCAGTGGGACGTTTGGGACTCCATCGAATGCTCTGGAGAAGTCGTAGAGCATCCGTTATGAGTCCCTCGTCCTCTGTTTGGGTCAAGCTGTCCATAATTACGTGCATGTTTGTCACGCAAGAACGGTTTGGAGGAAACCCGTGTTGACCTGGAGATATCAAGTTGGTGGAAGTAAGGTGATCTAGGACGGCTGGCTTCAGAATGCGTTCCATCACCTTGCACGGCACACTATCGAGGTTTATAGGTCCGCAGCTGCCAGGTGATAGTCGGTCACCAGTCTTGTAGATTGGCGTGACAATTGCTTCCTTCAATTGACATGCTTTCCGGTTACTCTGGGTGACTGGCCCCCGTAAACAGGACACTGGGGGCCGTCTTTTTGCATGTGCGTCATTTTTCATACCCGATTTGTTGCATTGGGCTGAAGTTGACATAGTAGAATGGAATAAAGAATGTTACGAAATGTTTGGTCGTCCCTGCTGCTATCTGCCTTCCAGGATGGAGTCCAAGTGACATTCTCTGTGTTTGGCCGAACGATATGTTGACTAACTGATCTCATTTGCGTTCATCCTGTCACTTTCCATCCAGATTGTATGACTGGCTGTTGGAGGCTTAGGCACCTTAGGTCCTTTTTCCCTTCCCTATTTTTTTCTTTCCATCATGAGGCCTTATTCTACTAAATTAATTGGGTTGTACGGTAGTGAAGCACCGCTCTCCCCATCTGATGTTACTATCAATATTGATGTGATTACGTTCCGATGGATTGTAGCTTTTATTCCGTAAAAGGCGGTTCCTGTAACGCTCTAGGCTTTCTTGTTTCTTACAAGGAGTGGTGAACGGTAAAGATGTCCACTTTCTCCATTTCTACTCATTTTCATAATCAATGAAATCATGAGGCAAACTCTGGAGGTTCTTCAAGCCCCTGCTTTGTACATCGTCGCTAGTGAGAATCCTGTCGACCTGGCATACGTAGATGATATGATGAACGAAGGCCAAGCACAGGCTCTGCTGAATCTGGCATACGTAGATGATATCGTTCTCACGAACGAAGGCCAAGCACAGGCTCTGCTGAATAAACTGATTGCAACAAAAACAACACCTAACATGCGCCTCGCAACTACGATGTGTAAAGTCATTCTTCAGAACGCGCAGTCTTTGAACATTCTTGCAATCTAGGGAGAAGCAAGGAAGCTTGTACAAAATTTTACCTTAGTTCTCTAGGCATCTCAAGATGCTTGTAATAGGCTGGCACCCCCACACCCACTGCTTTCTCTTTTTTTCTCACTCTAAGGCTCTAAACATACAATCAACTCTGTGTTTTTATCACAGTAAAGCACGGGTGTCAATAGTGGTGATGCTGTCTCTGATGATGATGATGGTGATTCGCTGTGAATAAATAATGTTATTGCAATCCGAGAACGGCTTAGAGCAGGAAATAAATGTGAATCGTAATCTTCCGTAAGTTTCTAGGACGGTTGATGGGTGTTACGAATAGAATATTGGTATTGGATAATGATTATAAAAATCTAATGAGTAATAATGAGTGTGGTTGGGCTTCTCGATTTCTTAAAATGTAGGGCCGTGTACGCTGGTTGAGCCTGGCTAAATCAGAGATGCTAGGGTCATATGTATCTGGAGATGCAGGTGCATTGCCCGGGCACGGGGGTGAGACTGACGTATGATCGATATTATCTCCAATGTTATTGAGCGGAGGCGTGTGCAAGTCAGATAGAGGGATTGCATGAACACCATTGTCTTCATTGGATGAGGTACGCGTGAAATCGTTGACATATGTGCGATCACCACAAGGAGCAAGGTGACGGACGGATACAGCGCTTTCTTTCCCGTCGGGAAAGCGAACATGGGCGTAATATGGATTGCAATTTATAAGTTGGACTTCCTCAACGACGAGCTCATACTTTGAGGCACGGTCAAATCTCTTCAGTAAAACAGGTCCTGGAACAGTGAGCCAAGTTGGTATAGATAAACCACAGGATGACCGACGTTCAAACCGGAACATCCGTTCATGTGGAGTGGCATTCGTGGAGACGCAGAGAAGGGACCGTATAGAGTGGAGGGCATCTG
>NW_008751829.1:646915-650650 GCF_000715545.1 Opisthorchis viverrini | reverse complement strand
CCCAGAAACGTTTGGAAGGTTCGGAACCAATGATTCCAACGCGTTGTTGCGTCTGGAGAATTAGGATCTGCGTCGAAACAGTTGGGTCGCAGCAACGGTTCCATTGTATTCTTAGACAAGTAAATTGTTACGAATAGAATATCGATTCTGATTGAGTGCGAGAGCAAGAATGAATAGCGCTTTACTTGTCTATGAATAAACGTACATAAGCTGAAAATGAAGGCGAAAGCATGGTTACTACAAAACGATAATGTGAGCACAAAGAATATTCATGACAATGAGGTGATACGAAAGGTTTAATTGGGAGTCCTATCCAGAGTCTCTTGTTGAAAAACCTGGCCCGTAAGATAACGGAGTGTGGTTCGCGGCCCACAATCCACTGGGAGCCGGTGACCACGACTGCAGTTCATACGCCTTTTTCAATAGCAGGATACTACCCGGAATACTCATTGCACCCAGTTCTTACGTATGTCGATGAGTACTTTGGGCGAAATTGTCCAAGTGGTTAGAGCGCGAATTTACTGATCGGAAGGTCCGTGGTTCGAACCCGACCTCTGCCTCTTGACCTCCCCTGTCTAGGCTTGGGCAACCTGGCAGTATCCCAACCCTCGTGCTTCCTTCGGGTTGCATGGCAGCTAAGCACCTGAGGGGTGTTACAGCTGAACGATGTTTTTCTTGCTGCATGCAGCAGGGCGGGTAAGCGAAAACATGCTACCGCTGACGAATCCCTTCTTACACTTTCACGTTTTTCCTCTCCGATTCTCCCACCACCCAAACAATTTTCACTACGTCCTACTAAACTACCTCAAACTTTCGGTGAGTTCTTTCCTCACCATGTCCTTTACATTTCTTTGTTTTGCTGCTCTAGGACAACATTCTCCAGCATAATTGTCGTTGTGGATGTTTTCTTCTGTGAATGATGGAAGCGAGGCTTAGTGAAATCGACCCGAACAAACTCTCTGGCGTGGAACTCCAATTTGAGATTTCGAAGTATACCAGATTAAAACAGACGTAAGTGCTGTGTTTGTTACCCTAATGCAGGAATGTTTTTTCCACCAGGCTGGCATCCAGACTACCTGATGGGGGAGCTCGACTAGACAAGTACTTAACCAGATTGCATGATGCTTTGAACGAAAAAACACAGACGACTAACTTACACTTCTGTTCCAAAACGGCGCCTCGAAGCGACCCTTTTTCGTCCAAATCGACACTGAAAAAGTGCGATCCGGTCGTTGACTCCACAGAATCACCAGACGTCTTAGACGCAGATTCGACTGAGCTACATGAGTCTCAGATTTCAGACGTTGATGCGTTATCAAAGCGAATGAGTTCCTTGGATATTCAATCCGGTAAGTTCTGTCCGTTCACACTGGTCTATTCAATCTCAACTGCATTGCGCATGGATAACAAGTTACTAGCTCTGTAAACGCTCCAGGGTTTAAATCATTTCTAGCCTATTTTGAAGCGCATCTTAAGCGTCGCGGTCCATTGTTTTTTATGATGGCAGAAGCTACGACCGGAAACCACTACATGGAATTTTGGTTTGGAAGGGATTGTCTCTAACAAATGCTCGCATACCTTCAACTCTTAGACGACTAACATAAAAAAAGTCGTTCGGCTGTAGCACCCTTTCGGTGCTCAACTGCCATGCCACCCGAAGGAAGCACGAGGGCTGGGATAATGCCAGATCTCCCAAGGCTAGACAGGGAAAGCCGGAAGGCAGAGATCGGAACCACGGACCTGCTGGTCAATAAATTGGCGCTCTAACCACTTGAGCCATTTCGCCCCCCAAAGGACTAGCATACATATGGACAGCTTACATTCCAGATGTTCCTTGGCTTCGTTTGTGCTTTAGGCCATGCCACGAAAGTGTATAAATGTCATCGCTCAGCATTCCATTCTTACAGACGTGTATGAAGTTACGGGGAGCTTTTCAATTATTTACAAGTATGGATGTTCATTTCCCGTATACGGTTTATGACTGGTTATTTCGGAGTAGTGAACAGAGGGCATGATCCCGGTGTACTCCATACAGTACGACGGTTTCCACGAACGTGCCGGGTGAGAATTGAGTTTCGTACGTATATCGGTATAACCAGACGAACTAGAAATCCAGAATTCAGCGAAGCGTAACAACCAGCACGTATGTATTCGAATTGGCGAATATGTACAGCATATGGAATACTAAAACAGGAGAATAATGAATAGAGCAATTAATAGAGTATCAGTCATGTTGATCACAGTGCCACTGACTCACAAAGAAGACAGTCCATGGCAGTCCCTTTTATGATGTGACTCTCATGTATTTACTTAAAAGTGACCTCCAATCTTACATATCAAACCTCCTTTGGTAGGCTGTTCTATGCGTTGACCACTCTCGTTGATAAAGTGATCAATGGACTCGGATGCAATTTCCTCGGTCTGTAAAGGCTCAAATGATACTATCGTGTGACCGCTGCCAGGAAAATATTTTTGAGTTGTCACAAAGGTGTCGCGCAATAAAATCTACGTATTGATCAGATCGGTCGCTTACCACAGTGGGAACACCTAATCTTTGCAGAGGAATCGAGTATGAAAGATTCCGTTGTCCTAAAACCACCTTTGGCCCCCACGCTTAACCTGTTTCACTAGTAGAATTTCATGCATTGCCACTAGAAATGCATCGGACTTTCCATATTCCAGAAAGAATTTGACGAGCACAGAGAACTGATGCTAGATAATCTCTTCGGCTTCGTGGCAGAAGAATCGTCTGACGACCCACATCTTTGATTTGGCAGATTTTTCTTTGAGCCAGTCATTGTCTTGCGATTCAGAGTAATCGTCACACTAACGTCGCTTTTCACCGTCAACATACAAGGAATTTAACCTCCTCCTAGATTAAAGGACCCTGTTGGACAGGCCTGGACAATCGGAAGGACAGCACACTTACCTTAATTGATGAGGAACATCAAGTGTATTGACCTATCGAATAGCCTGTTCAGCGTATATTGCATCCAGTTCAATTCCTCACCCGACGTCATTTCCCATCACAGCTTCAATTTATTCGCATACAGAAAGTAGAACCAGGCATTAGCCCGAAGTGGACCATGGAGGGACGCCCTTGATGCCCGATACATTGCCCTCCACTTGCATGGTGCAACTTTTGGGAGATTCTGCATCCATTTTTTCATTTTGTCGTCGGTGATATATGAAACCAGTTTCGTCAGCAATCTCTAGTGTGAAATCGTCACACGCCCCATTCCTTCTTGCCCACACGAGACAGAGGTACTGTTCTGTAATTATCTGGATTGTGTCTCTCCCCTCGATTTAGCGGTAAAGAACGATAACTGACCATTATCGAACGCGCTTTTGAAAAGTCAGTATTGAAAGCCGGCTACTGTACTCGCTGAGGTCTTTGGTATTCGTGGCTGTAATTCATCTGGTCCCGGAGCAGGTTGTCCACCTAGCTTCCCCAGAATTTACGCGGTTCCAGATGGCTCGATTTCGGTGTCAGTGGGTCTCTGGTTTATGACCGTTTCTGTGATGTGGACGGTGTATATTGCTGTCATAATTTGCTAGAATCGCCAGGGCTCTCGTGAACCAATGGGGGGTTGTTAGGTTGCATCATCATCGTCATTGTCAGCTGTAATAACCGCGCACTCGTCGTACAGTGGTTGTCGCTGCTGCAGTTTCGTTCACCGATGTTTTGGGGGGGGGGATAGGTACAGTGGGCTGTCAATTGGGGGGGGGGGTTGG
>NW_008751829.1:628143-646873 GCF_000715545.1 Opisthorchis viverrini | reverse complement strand
GCGCCATTGAGCGCGCGACTGGGCCATATCTGACAATGTCTCTAGCCATTGACGTGGCTCGTCTCGGGGTCCCCATCCAGGAAGACGGAAGTGACCAGCGCAGCTGAGTTTGCTGGTTGGTTGCAGTGAAGGGACGACGTTCTATGTTTCGGTTCTCCTCCTTAAGTACGAAAGCCGACGTTCGGGAATGGGTACGGGCTCTTCGGTCAGCTTTGCCTTTTTCCGGTGCCCGCAACGCTCGAATAGTGTGAATATCATACACTCACCATCCTTCAAAGACCTCCGACTTAACTTAAATCCGCTCCATATTCCCCGTCTTCTACAACACGTGTAGCCCAGTCCATGACAGTCATCACCAATATTATCGCCTTCTGTACATTGGGATGAACGAACTGTAAAGTTGTTGAATCCATTCTTTACCATGAACCCACATCAATTTAAGGTGAAAATAAGCAAGTTTTTGCAATTCTAATCTTTCGGCAACCCTTACCACTGCTGGCTGCTCACATTGCCAAACATTCCTACGTTCACAGAAAGGCTTGCAAGCTTCTACATCTTCACATCAAGAGTGTGAAAGAGGATGATCACTACACCATAAGGGATCGTGGTAAGCCGAATCTTCGGTATCAACTCTCAAATTTGATAATAATATCAGGTTCAGAACGTTACAAGCTTGCCCTGACTTTACCCCGGGTGTGGATGGTACTCGCTGAACCAGACTGAGATTGGCTGTAGTTTTAAACATTTCGAACTCGAAGTAGGTGTTGGGTGCCTAGGAATAAGCTTTATTCATGTCATTTTTGGAGCACTGTAGCCTCCAACTGTGAAATAATGTTCACCTTGGCCCATATCCCTGGATTGATCCTGCCTGACAGATTTGAAATTCCGTACATGACGCCATTCATCGGTGCACCCGGTCTCTACTTCACACAATGTCAAGCAGCTTCTCCCTATGAGCTGTCGGAAGACTAGAAAAGGGGGCGAAATGGACCAAGTGGTTAGAGCGCGAATTTACTGATCGGAAGGTCCGTGGTTTGAACCCGAACTCTGTCTCTCGACTTCCCCTGTTCCGGCTTGGACAATCTGGCAGTATCCCAGCCCTCGTGCTTCCTTCGGGTGGTATGGCAGCTAGGTCCCGAAAGGGTGCTACAGCTGAACGATTTTTTCAGACTAGAAAAGGATGGATTTAAGCTTTTAGCATCAATCTGAAATCAAGCTACCTCCACTTCTGTCATTCTTGTCAGCGCGAAATATCATACATGCAGAAGGGAAAGGTTCACTCTATTGAGTGTCATTTGAATCCGGTAACATCCAATTCCATTTTTTCAATCTACGATTTTAATCGCAGAATGCGTACATTGCTTGATATCACTGCCAAGCCACCCGCTGGCTTCCGTTTCACGGGATATTCTATGAACTCTTTGAAACTTTACAATGCGTAGATCGGGTTACACGAAAACCATCGTGCTTTTGGTTCCGCGACTGCAGCCTTCGTTTTCTGACGGTCCTCAGTTCCGATCGATCCAGGAAGACTTTTCTCGTGATCTATATGTGTGACAGAGCATTCTTTTGCAATCATCCGCATATTTCAGAACCATTTTCACTTGGCGAGGTTATTCTCCCGGCTTAGCACCCTCTGTACGCAGGAGAACCGCCACAAGAACCTGTAGATCCAGGTCGTTGAAATCACACATTTCCAATATGTGCTCTTGTGAGAATTCTCTGCTTGCGCTCCCGTGCCTAATAATGAATCTGCATGGAAATCAGTCACCCATCGCATGGATGTCCGTTGGCTTTTGGCCGATTTTCCATCCACTTATGTTCGAACCTGGTCTTGCAAACCCCTTCTCGGACAGAATATAGCATCATCCGTACCCTCGTAGCCAATCGTTACATAAGGTGAGCAGGTAAAACGCAGGGCGAGATGGCCGAAGTGGTTAGAGCGCGGATTACTAACCTGAAGGTCCGCGGTTCGAATCCGCCCTCCGCCACTCGACTTCCCCTGTCTAGGCTTGGGCAACCTGGCAGTATCCCAGCCCTCGTGCTCCCTTCGGGTGGCATGGCAGCTAGGCACCGGAAGGGTGCTACAGCTGAACGCTTTATCTTCTTTATCTACTCAGGGTTTAACTCAGTTTCTTCTCACCTCATCTGAATGTGCTGATAACAGGAATGGGCTTAGACGTGGTGAGCTGTAAATGAAGATAGAGATCCCCGGATACGGTTAGCAGAAATCGCTGCAGCAGGGAAAGAAGCTCAGCTGGCTGGTTTGCGCAGCTTACGGGGTTCATCTCGGACTGTCCCATGACTCGTTCCGTGTAATCGTTAATTAAAGCCATATTTTCCAAGCGAGTCTCAAACGATACGCCTGGAACTGCAGTCGACTCATTTAAACTGACCCATATAAATTGACTCATGTTTCTTACAAACGTTCGCTTTCTCATATGAAAACAAAACGTCAATACCAAAAAGAAAGCTGGCAGTTACCTCTCGTGTCCATACTGAACATCGAAGCCACCGATACAGATCAGCCGTCCGGTTGGCGAGTTTGCATTTGTTTCCCCAACTCTGTTTGTCCGTCGCCTTCACCGCGAAATCAGCGTTCTGGTTGTCCCAGGTCACGTGGTCTGCGTAAGTCATATCCCAAAACAGTCGTGTGCACTCCTGATCGCCGGGGGTGTTGTGTCCACATGAGAGGAGGAATGTGCTCATAGTTATTCACATGTCACACTCTACTCGTCTGAGAGGGCGGGTGGAAGTTTCTCGTGCAATGGTTTTTGAGCCAAACGCAGATGGACAAGTGAGTTCACGCATTCGAGACGCTATAGGGTAATCGCTGGATTATCAAGTATATGAAGGAGTCACGCCTTTCTGCCACAATAAAATTGTACCACTCTCTGCAGCGTGGAGAAAAAGCACCGTTTGTTTGTATTATCCCTTTTCGAGGGTCTTCAGTAGTGAACGTTTCAAGATTCCCTGGAGGTTGCGCAGTTCTCAACTGAACCCATGTTCGTATGACCGCCTGATCATCACTACACTTCCTCACAAAGGTCACTACCGTCATAAAGTTTGAAAATTACAGACCAACGTAAGATGAGCAGGTAAAACTCAGGGTTTAACTCAGTTTCTTCTCACCCCATCTGAATTTGTTGATAACAGAAATGGGCTTAAACGTGGCAAGTTGTAAATGAAGATAGAGATCCCCGGATACGGTTAGCAGAAATCGCTGCAGCAGGGAAAAGAAGGTCAACATGGCTGGTTTTCGCAGCTTACGAGGTTCATCGCGGACTGTCCCATGACTCGTAGGATACAACATCAATAAAATCCTTCATGGAACTAAAAATCGAACCTGGCGCCAACGAGTTTGGTTGTACAGAGCCTAAAGCGAATGCTGGAGAGCCTCCTTTTCAAATTGTTGTAAGCGAAGATCTTGTATGAACAGGCGATATTGTTCTTACCTTTAGGGGTGGAATGGCTCAGTGGTTAGAGTGCGAATTTACTGGCCAGGAGGTTTGTGGTTCGAACAAGACCTCTGCCTCTCGACTTCCCCTCTCTAGGTTTGAACAACCTGATAGTATTCCAGCCCTCATGCTTCCTTCGAGTGGCGTGGCAGTTCGGCAACGCAAGGGTGCTACAGCTGAACGATTTTTTGGGAAAAGCGGAAAAAAAACACGTGCGATATTTTACTGGGTGGCCAGAATGCTCGATCCTTTGACATGCATTTTACAGTATATGTGGTCGTTGAATGCGCTTGCTAACCAGAAACTCCTCAACGGCACCCATTAGTAGCAGTTTAATGACGTCCCCGGGTAAACCGCGGTAGTCAGCTTGTTATTTTCTTGAGTTGGAAATCCGCCTCGTTGCCAGGCACTCATAGATGCTGCATGTGTCTTACACTGTTTGTACTTTCTACCTTTAGACCCACAATCATCTTCGTCCGACTCCGATACGACATGCATCGGCACACTGAACTCACACGAGGTGACCCAGATTCTCTACACTCTGAATCTGCCGAGCCTGTTACTCTCCTCCATCCACTGGTTTATAATTGCGTTACGATTTTCCGGACAGTTTGTACACCTGGTTGTCTTCGACTGCGAGTGAGTTGCTTCCTGGGTTTCCCAATCGTGGTAATTGAAGTAATTTACTGCTTCCTACCCAACTAAGTCGACGAGCTCACAAACCGTGCATCGAAGTACAATGGTTCCAGCTACTACGGGTCCTTTCTCTAAGGACGCGGAAAATAGGGGAATGAGAGCCATACGTTGGAGGCGATGTTCCAATCTCTGCTGCATTATCGTCGAACAGTTCTGTATGCCCGCCATGTCAGGGAGTAAGAAGCACGCGATGAAACTTTGATTCAAGACTGCCACTGACCGCGTGGCCCAGCCATATCTGTTAGAGTTACTAACCATTGATATGTCTCGACCAGCAGGCCCCATCCGAGGAGACGGCAGTTACCAAGGAGACTCAGTTTACGGGTAAGGTTTCCTTGCCAGGTAAGGGACCAACCGTCCCAATTAAAGTGTATGAGAAAAAATCGTTCAGCTGTAACACCCTTCCGGTGCCTAGCTGCCATGCTACCCGAAGGAAGCACGAGGGCTGGAATACTGCCAGGGTACCCAAGCCTAGTCAGGAGAAGTCAGGAGGCACAGGTTAGGTTCGAACCACGAGCCTTCCGGTTAGTAAATTCGCACTCTAACCATTGAGCCATCTCGCCCCCACGAAGCATTTATAACTATCGTTTTATGATCCTCTCGTTCCGGATATTCACACTCGGCAATGGCTGTCTTCTGCCCTGAAGTGCCACTGTTTTTTCTTGGAATATCATATTGATTAGACCGCAGTCTCCGACTAAAAGGCCACATGTAGTTTATCGATGGCTGCTTTTTAGGTGTGAGCAACCCGGAAGTTTTCAGAACGCTTTACTGTGACATGACATCTATACAGGGGGCGAGATGGCTCAAGTGGTTAGAGCGCGAACTTACTGACCGGAAGGTCCGTGGTTCGAATCCGAACTCTCTCTCTCTCGACTTCCCCTGTCTAGGCTTGGGCAACCTGGTAGTATCCCAGCCCTCGTGCAACCTTCAGGTGGCATGGCAGCTAGGCACTGAAATGTTGCTACAACTGATCGTCGTCGACATCCATATACCGAACGAACACTTTTCTATGCCTGTTTCTCACTTTGTCGTCACTCATATCTTCTTGCTTTATACCTGGTTGTTCTTGCTGTCCAACAGGTCGTCGGATCGCTATTTGTTTCGAACTGGACTTGGAGCTATCTGGTTTCCAGTATCTCCGAAATGCAAGTCCACAGAGGTATGATGCGCAACAATAAATATTGTTTAATCCACGACCAATGACGACATGGTAAGATCACCCCCACATACTGACCCCCAGAGAACTCGTTCAACCTGACAACTACACACATCGGTTCTCTGTCCGCCCTCAGTTCAGTCAGTATTACATGAACTAGAAAGACCTGTTCAGGTTGGCCATCAAAACTTGCAAGGTCGTTTAGTTTAGCTCTCGGTTGAGCGAAAGGTACATTGAGTGTGACATTGTCTCTTCGCCTTAATGCATGAGAGACTCGATTTCCGTAACGTGTATGGTTGAGTGCGTGTTAGTCCATCCGTTCACCTGTTGGCTGGATGCATTCGCTCATTACAATGGTACAGTGCTTCATTTGGCAGCTCTCGCAACGCACTCCCCTTAGTTTGTTCAAATATTACTTTTGGCGTTTTTCACAGAATTGCGTCAAGACATTGGGTCAGGACATTTCGGTAGAGTGAGGCTAAAAAATCTAATCATGTTAGCGCACGATTGCCCAATGTTTGTAGTGGTTATTCCGATGAAGTTTCAACCTTCTCAGAGAGTGACATCCGAAGTTCCCAATCCATTCTGGACTTTCCTTTCTCTCCTTCCTGGGTTCGGGCAGTTCGGCACAATAACTTCCCCCCCACACACACACACACCGAT
Organism: Opisthorchis viverrini; assembly: GCF_000715545.1. Classification (NCBI taxonomy): domain Eukaryota; kingdom Metazoa; phylum Platyhelminthes; class Trematoda; order Opisthorchiida; family Opisthorchiidae; genus Opisthorchis; species Opisthorchis viverrini. The sequence goes on along the minus strand of NW_008751829.1, from coordinate 640,897 downwards.
GCGGAAAGCGTATCCAACTATTCGAATGTGTTGCTTCTTGAAGATATGAAGTATTGTATCACGCTCTGCACCTAAGTCTTGGAGAGTTTACTTCGTTTGCATTGATCGCAGCGTGTGTTATGCTCGCTGGTTGCTGTAATTTACACCAACGAGTGGTTTTTGTGCCTTTTGGATAAGGTCACATTTGAGACACGAGGTTGTATGTCACGACAGTACTAGCGAAAACAGGGGCGCAATGAGTATCGGGCTCTAACCTGGGTTTGTACTCGACCGTGTCACAGCGATTCGTACTGCATACGTATCTGGGACTGGACTCTTGTCAAGAGTCCCTTGGACTTTGCGGCATGATGCGTCAGTGATGCTTACTGTGTCCGTCGTTTAATCTGGCAACGTGGGTCAATACCACAGGGCGTTTGCACTGCTGTCTCCTCTTTAGGTGTCCTTGTCGAGGGTATCCTTGAGGTTACCCGTGGGAAAATTACCATCGCAAACTCACTGTGGGGCTTCCTACGGGTAACATAGTAACCGCACGCTGAAAGATGTCTTCATTTCAGCAAACACGTTTGTTGATCACCCAAGGGCGAATTCAAATCTCGAACTTGGTATTCACCAAGTATTTAACACTTGTACATAACTCTTTCTGATAGGTATTCAAAGTTTGTATTCGCTGCCTGTTGACCCAGAGGGAACTCTCCTCTTTTAATGGAATTTGGAACACACCTCTGGACTGCTGGGTATCGCACTGCCCGGTAGACGTTGGAACGAATAGTCCGACACGTAAAACAGCCCAACCATGGTAGATTTGCTCATCTTATGAGCACAGCCCGGTCGATGGTCACTTTGTGAGCTCCAATCACGACGGAGATGGCCATGGGTTGTGACTGGAATTCGATCAATGGCCCCATTCTGTTTACATCATCCCTTCTAGTCTGCGAAGGTGCCACTGGTTCGGCGCGAGGTCCTCGGGGTTCAGTATGTGTTTGTCTCCCCCTGTTAACCAAGTCAAGATGTTTGTGACGCTATTCAACATATTTCGGACCCTCATATATCGCTCTTCCTTGGACATGTTTGAATAGGTCTTCTCGTTTCAGCAACTAACCCAATCAGGACGGGATTCACATCCATGGCCACAACTCTGTTCACCGACGGAGGCGTTGCGTGATCTGTGGCACTTTGTGGTTTCTTCCAATCGCACAACCAAACGGCCCCCTTCCCAGCTCCCTGTCCCTTGTCTCATCAGCTGTTCGCAGACAACTCCAGATCAGTTGGTTTACTTAAGTCGTCTGCTCCGGACAACGCGACACTCTAGTTTGGCACGATCTTCAATGCCTCGTGACTGCCGCTTCTTGGACTTGAGTGCACTTTTTCAACGGGACACTTCAGGTTGCGCATTTGAAGAGGCTGAACTGGATTTCAAGACCAAACTGGTTGATGAGTGTCGCTCTGTATCCCAACAGCTTTTCATCTCATCAGAACAGGGCGCACCAAAGCTGAAACCGCGAAACTATTCGACAATACAGGAATTCTTACGGGTCGGAAAGGTTCACAGTTTGCCATGGATGGAGGTGAGTTTTTGACTGTCACCTCTGACGGGCTTGGTGGACATCTATTTTGGAAGGGTTTTCTGAGTGCTCTCCTCTCCAGTCCTTGCATATGCGTCGATGTTGTTGTATATTTTCTCTCCTTTCTTTCTGCTTTGTTTCAGGCTCCCCTGGAGTTGCACATTTTGCGTCAACTAAAAACTTCCTGTTCCTTGATAAATGAGAAAACGGAAATGGAACTCTGTCGTCCCACTCTTGAAGCCGTCCCGGATTCCATACTGCGCCGACTGGCCTCTGTGGGCTTGGGTCGCACTCGGCTCACTCGACTCGCTGGCCTCTATGGTTGGCAAGGATTCAGTGGTCTACTGAGTTTCGAACTAGCCAGCAACACAGAGTCACGTGATGAGACGGTCCAACCGTTTGTGACCAATAGTCTAGATGTTCTCCAAATCCTTTATCGATTCTTCAGGCATGTGTATGAGTAAGTTAATAGGTACTGACCGGTTTTCGCCAATCGGTGAGTTCACCGAATCCCCTGAAATTCATTTACAAAGTGAAAAGGACAAAGTAAACATTGGCTACTGGACGCCTTATGACGCGGAGCTCTTTTAGGCTGCCCAAATCTAGTGACACAAGCGTTCTCAGAGCAGAAATTTTCTGACAGCCTTGGTAAAAATGAAAGCACATCTATCGTATCGCAACTGGTCCTAGACATACCATCCAAAATAGAACGACTGGTTTCTTTACCGGCTGGTAATCGACCGTGGTGCATGGTAATGGCACTAATTTTGCATCTCGAACACACTACTCACTGTTTAGTTAGTGGCGTCGTTCAATTTTTTTTTACTGCCGTCAAACCATGGCCAGCGTTACGTCGCGTAACTCGGCTATTTGTTTCACTCATTCTGCCCTATAGTCACCTTAGTCGTCATCTTCGCTTACATATGGGTGAAGACAAAATTCACTTCAAGCGGAACACAGTGGGATCCGAACCGTTTGACTACTCTGCTATGACGTCAGAAACCAAGACATACGGACAAGGCAAGTTGTTGGCTTGGACAGCTGGTGGTAACACGATGTTGGATCCTGCTGGGGACCGGCACTCACAGTGTTTGGACATGGACCGGTCAATCGAGTTGATGCGAAAGGTTCAAAGACAATTTCAGGTGCGTCATAAATGCTACCGCGACGCTGTACTCGTTTTCATTGCCTTAGCCCAAGAAGTGCTGTAAACTTTAATGCACATGAGGACAGTCGCTTCACCAGTAACCCTATTCAATTCAAACCTACATATTGAGCAGATTGCCACGGTAATAATTGACAACCCTCCGATGATTTGGGTGGGGGGGCGTAGGTAGCTGCACATTGCAGGTGGGAAATGATAAATTGGTGCAAAAATTCAGCACTCTCAGTGGGTTGTCAGTTGGGGGATTGGGAAGGGAGCTATGAATTGAAGGCAATAGCTTGGATACACGAGCGCCATTGAGGGCGCGACTGGTCCATGTCTGACGATGTGTCTCGTCTCGACGTTCCCATCCAAGGGGACGGCATTGACCAGCGCAGTTGGGTTCGCTCGTAATGGCTTTCATAATTCGCTGCCAAGTTATTCTTCGATCTGTCCTAGCTTGCTTCAACCCTTCGCGTGGTTCTACGAAAAGAGTCGTCCTTCGAGGAAGTCTGTCCACCAGCATACGGAGCACGTGACCAAGCCAGGGCAACCTATGCAGTGTGATCAGTTCGTCTATCGTGGACGAGTTGTTTTTTTTCCCGAAAAGCACTCAAAGTACTTCAGCATTACTGATCCAATGTGCACTCCACACTCGAGCAATTCTCTTCATGTGCTCTCCATGTTATTTTTATATTCGGTAGATCATTCGCTTCGTATAGCCCTTTGTGAGTAGAGGAAGCGGGAGCGAGATGGCCCAAGTGGTTAGAGCGCGAATTTACTGACCGGAAGGTCCGTGGTTCGCACCCGACCTCTGTCTCTCGACTTCCCCCGTCTAGGCTTGGGCAACCTTCGGGTTGCATGGCAGCTAGGCACCGAAGGGGTGCTACAGCTGAACGATTTGGGTAGGATAAACGTGAAAGCCTTGACCTCAACAAACTCGACCGCCTTGCTATTTGAATAAGCATCCTGTGCTAGGATGCATGAATTATAACAACTACTGAATACACGGTATGATCGAACAGTCACTGAAACTGACCTATTAGAGTCTTCTTAGATGGGCGCGGAATTACAACGATGGGTGAGCCGCACTTCAGAAGGCCTTGTGTAAAAGTACGTGTTTTCTTACGTGTTTTCTTGCAAGCCAATTGCCGACCCCTGTGAAGAGATCAACTGCTACGTGAACAACAGCTACCAGTGAACTCATCCGGGCCACCGATGTTCACCGCAGTACCCTTCAATGCATGACCTAGCCTCATGTCCCCCTGAAGTAAGGAAATCTGACTTAGGGACTTGAAGCTGCAAAAAATAGAATCATTAAGCTGTAGCACCCTTCCGGTGCCTAGCTGCCATGCCACCCGAAGGTTGCACGAGGGTTGGGATACTGCCAGGTTGCCCAAGCCTAGAGGGGGGGAAGTCGAGAGGCAGAGGTCGGGTTCGAACCACGGACCTTCCGGACGGTAAATTCACGGCCTAACCACTTAAGCCATGTCGCTGCAAACCAGTTATAGGTTAAGTGGTGCAGCAGGCTTGGACTACCGCCCGAGTTGCCTACCACCTCCGCTACGTAGCTATCCTGTCAACAGAATACTCTAGGTCTCCGACCTCAATCTGTTGCTGTTGGCCAACCGTGTTGTCCCTGAACTCGTGCCAGCCATTGCCGTCAACCCCACTCTTTGCTCTCTTCTCTTTGAGAAGAACTGTGACACAAGCAAAAAACGACCAGAAATCCCATTTATCGTTTAATACTTGGTTTGACTGGTTCAATAGAAGCTGTCTCTGACGGCTACTACTTATGATAATGTCAGTTCTTTAATTTAGACCAAAAAACAGTCTTTGATGCTGGTTCATCTCTCTCTCTATGTGTGTGTTCTCTTCCCTTTTCGTTTCTACCCAGGAGGCCCGAGTGAAACATTCCCTTCCTCCTTATCCTTCCTTACCAAGCCCATCGATCAAACTCGGAAGGTCAGTGGAGTCATATGTTTTCCTCTTCGTTACCACGATCCTCTGGCGGTTCTTTGTTTGAATCAATTAATTGTATGGTGAACAGATCTAATTTTGGATAAGAAGTTGTTCATGGTGAATATCAGAGGGAGCTGTGTGATAAGGAGGTGAAAAGTACACGTAACATGGTCTGGAAATGGTTTCGCTTCCCCGACCTCCTGCTTACGAGGTCGTCACTCGACTGACTGGGCCACCGAGGACACTTATGCTCTCACAATTGACTCGCCACACTTGTTTCCAGTGAGCTAACAGCTATTGTCTGTCAGTGCCACTAGTTATCTCCTTCGTGAGATCTCCACAATCGACTCAACCCAGAGAACCCCTCGACACGTCAGATCTTGGAGAACAGGGAGGCCCAATCTTGCCACGGTCTCGTCGCCATCTTCCAACCCAATGTTCTTTGAGGAATCTGGGGCAACAAGTCAATGTTCCCAGGTTCGAAGCGGTTGCTAGTTCAGAGGTACCAGATAGTCAGGCATACTGAACTATCAGGTGCTCCACCCAGCACGCCAGGTGTTTTCGTAGGTTGTGTGCCAGTATATAATGTGCTTCGTGTCGACTAGATGGAAGAGTATTTGGGCGTAGATCATAAGGTTGACGGAAACTCGGGAACTGCGCCTACCTGATGAGTCCCAAGAGGGGCGAAACCGGTCGTGGGCTGTCGAAGAGTTTTCACCAACCTTGTGAGTAGTTTCTTTTATGAAAGTATCTGGGCGTCTCCAAAGGCAGCCTGTCCAGGGCACCATGGCTTACGATCAGCTCCAAGGCTATTTCTTGTACTTTGCTTTACTGTCAGGCAGATTGTTGCACACACTCTGCTAGTAGCTGGCGAATCGATATAGCAGAAATCACGCCGCGCATTTTGGTGTGTCACAGTTTGTAACACTGAAAAGTGATCCAAGGATCTCATGACCAGAGAGCACCTATATTGGCGAAAGGAGTGAAGCCCTTTGTGCGAAGTTATTCATTAGCAAACATGAATCAAGCGGCTACAAGTAATTAAACGCGAAAGTAAACATCTCAGTTTTTCAACAACAAAAAATGAACATTCTCAAGTGTTCACTTGAACTCTTCTGTACTTTCTTCGATCATTAAACAATCATAAACGAACACTGCAAATCGGTTCCATAATTTTCTTACTAACTTCCACCTTCCGTCAGATACGGAGGCGGACGCTGGACACTAGACAATAGACTACTTGCTTGCTTCATCAGTAGCATACGCCGTCACGCTTGTACTACAGCAACTAATAAATGGTCAATAATCGTGTCTCTATGACAACTGCCGGATGATTGTCTAATCGATGTCCTACAAGTGAACACCAATCAGCACCTGGATCGTATTCATACAGTTAGTAGTACGGATCTTTTCAGGATAAGCCCCGCCAGTAATGCAAAAAGTGCATGTGCGAAAAGTTAAGCCCCGCCACTTTTTGCCAGTTCCAATTTAATGTACGCACACAGCCTTCACCTATTTTTGATGAAACCAATTCCTTATGCACATCCAGGCTCATTTTGTGCAAAAATTTTCTCCGTTCGGGTGTAAAACCTTAAATGAAGCTTCTGACGCTTTCAACTCTCGTTCATGACAAGGAGACAGAAATACGGCTTTTGCAAAGCCGCGGAGTGATTCATCAGCAACTTTTAGCAACAATGGCTACCAAATGACAATTTCAACTGTTTCTGACAGGTGGAGGTGTAATGCCCGCCAGTGTCGGCAATATATCAGTCTTCGAAAGGGAACTTGGTTGGAGTTTAGGACAGTAATTATATTCATTTATTGCTGGTCCGAAAATTTGGCAAAAATCAAATTCTGCTCAGAGAAATTATCTATTAGCCACACCACCGCTGTTGACTGAAAGAACTTTCTTCGCGAAGTTTGCGGCTGGCAGCTTTTGCAGACTCCAACAGCTATCGGTGGCCTAGGTCTACACGTCGAGATCGATGAAACGTTAATATCTCACCGTAAAAACCACGCAGGGCGAGTCCTTCCCCAGCAGTGGATTTTCGGAGGGATCTGCCGGGGGACTAAGGAGATGTTCAGTGCCAGATCGAATTGCCACCACTTTGATGGACACAATCCAGGCCTACATCACTCCCGGCTCAATCATCATCTCCGATATGTGGGCATCGTACTAAGGAATTGAAACGATGATTGACATGACTTTTACTCATGAAATGGTTAATCATACCGAACAATTTGTGGATCCAACGACTGGAGCTCACACACAAACCATCGAATCTCTTTGGCACGTCTACAAGATGCAGAATAAATGCCAATGCGGCACACACCGATCATTAGTGGACAGCTACTTGTGTGAGTTCGTTTGGAGGCAAAGGTACCGAAAAACGGACCTTTTCATTCAAATTATTAGTGGCATGTCCCAATTTCATCCTCTCCAATAAAAACCAGAAGTACAAATTTCATATCCTCTTTTTTAACCTTTTTTGGGTGACGGGGGTTAATGTTTTGGCGGGGCTTTTCTGGAAAAGATCCCATCGGCCACTAACATCAAATGGCCTCATGATCCAGTTTTGACATCTGTTTTTCAAAAAAAGAACATTCTCAAGCGTTCACTTGAACTCTCCTGTACTTTCTTCGAATATTAAGCACTCATAAACGAACACTGCAAATCGGTCCCATAATTTTCATAGTAACCCTCACCTTCCGTCAGATACGGACGCGGAGGCTGAACACCAGACAATAGACTACTTGCATGCTTCATCAGTAGCGTACACCGTCACACTTGTACTACAGCAACTACCAAACGGTCAATAATCGTGTCTCAAAGGAAACTGCCGGATGATTTTTCTTCACGGGCCACGTTTAACAGTGAGTCTAATCGATATCCTACAAGTGAACACCAATCGATACATGGGTCGTATACATGCGGTTGGCAGTACTAGCAATCGCCGGGTTTCTTGATCTTGTGATTGTTCGTATCGTCTATCCAACAGCCCACAGATCATGCTGAATTGATGTGACTGACGCAACTTCAAACCCGCATGTGTCCAGATGCCACAAATCGTTGTCCAAAGTATTTGGATGTCCAAGATGTGATGATGATGATCATTCATCCGTAACACCCTTTCAGCGACTAGTTACCATGCTACCCGAAGGAAGCATGAAGCAAGCCTGAACAAGATCAGTTCGCATGCCGGAGTTTGGTTGGAGCACTGGACTTTCCGGTCCCCTTAACCACTGGGTTGTCTCGAGCTCTTTTGCACACCATGTCTGCACACATCTATCACGGAGTCTTGATATCGGGATCGGACATGTGTGACTCTTTTGGACCACTAAATCATCTTGTCCCCGTTTTCATGCCAAAGTACTTTTTCTTAGACCGTAGCAAACAAAGGGTTGAGAGTTCTGTTTTAAAATTCTTGGATTCCAGTCTATCAGAGTTGACATTGACCATCCGTCGACTCTGGTTATTTAGGTAGCAAACGTGTAAAAATTCTTTGTTTCAGGACATTTTGCGCATATTAACTGATTTGAACCTATACAAAGTTTCATTACTCCTGTGAAAACTTTGTCCACCCATGCTTTGTTTTACGAACGTTAGAGGGCTAGGATCTGTTTTACACTCGTCTCTTACCGCCAGCTTGTTTTTTCTTGTTCTGCAGCTTCCGCGAGTCTCGTGCACATGATTTACTCAGCGACGATTCTACCGACACCAGCAGTGACGCGGAATCATCTTCGGGTCATTCTCAAGCCTCTCTTGGTCTCGAGGATGTGGACTGATAACGCTCAACTTGTCCATCTACCCCTCCCCCTTTCTGTACAAATGCGAATTCCAGTACACCGTCACACTTGTACTACAGCAACTACCAAACGGTCAATAATCGTGTCTCAAAGGAAACTGCCGGATGATTTTTCTTCACGGGCCACGTTTAACAGTGAGTCTAATCGATATCCTACAAGTGAACACCAATCGATACATGGGTCGTATACATGCGGTTGGCAGTACTAGCAATCGCCGGGTTTCTTGATCTTGTGATTGTTCGTATCGTCTATCCAACAGCCCACAGATCATGCTGAATTGATGTGACTGACGCAACTTCAAACCCGCATGTGTCCAGATGCCACAAATCGTTGTCCAAAGTATTTGGATGTCCGAGATTTGATTATGATGATCATTCATCCGTAACACCCTTTCAGCGACCAGTTACCATGCTACCCGAAGGAAGCATGAAGCAAGCCTGAACAAGATCAGTTCGCATGCCGGAGTTTTGTTCGAGCACTGGACTTTCCGGTCCCCTTAACCACTGAGTTGTCTCGAGCTCTTTTGCACACCATGTCTGCACACATCTATCACGGAGTCTTGATATCGGGATCGGACATGTGTGACTCTTTTGGACCACTAAATCATCTTGTCCCCGTTTTCATGCCAAAGTACTTTTTCTTAGACCGTAGCAAACAAAGGGTTGAGAGTTCTGTTTTAAAATTCTTGGATTCCAGTCTATCAGAGTTGACATTGACCATCCGTCGACTCTGGTTATTTAGGTAGCAAACGTGTAAAAATTCTTTGTTTCAGGACATTTTGCGCATATTAACTGATTTGAACCTATACAAAGTTTCATTACTCCTGTGAAAACTTTGTCCACCCATGCTTTGTTTTACGAACGTTAGAGGGCTAGGATGTGTTTTACACTCGTCTCTTACCGCCAGCTTGTTTTTTCTTGTTCTGCAGCTTCCGCGAGTCTCGTGCACATGATTTACTCAGCGACGATTCTACCGACACCAGCAGTGACGCGGAATCATCTTCGGGTCATTCTCAAGCCTCTCTTGGTCTCGAGGATGTGGACTGATAACGCTCAACTTGTCCACCTACCCCTCCCCCTTTCTGTACAAATGCGAATTCCAATAATAGCTTCAAATTCACAGACTTTTGTTATTCTTAGTTTTACAGAGTTGATTGTGCGAACACCGAAGTGATAGGGCAGAGCCATCCGATTGAATTAAATACTTGTAGTTCAATTTCTAACGGGGGCTGTTGATTTGTTCACTGGGCTGGGCGGACGTTTAGTCATCACTCGCGATGACCGATGACAGTTTTCTCAAAACTGATGACTTCGCGTTCATTCTGAATTTGGGAAGTTAGCAAAGTAGGATTGCCAAAGGTTGGACCGACTCCTACTCTAGGTGTTATGAAAATTAAACATTCAGTTTAGACTAGTACACTCTCATCTGGTGTGGCTACGAACAAAACATCTATCCCGCAAAACCCCAAAATTGCAACCAAAAAGTTTCCCAGTGGGTTTCAAGCGTGTGTCACGCTACCTGACTGGAGGGTTTATTGATCGTCACAACCAAGATAGTTTTACTGGGTCGTCGTTCGATTGATCGGGCACACCAATCATATTGCTCAAGTGTGAACACGTTCACCTGTTCAGATGCGTCCAACGTGCGTTGGTGGAGTAGTGGTTACACGCTCGCCTCGCAGTTCAGGTTTCCGGGGTTCAGATCCCGGCGCGGCCACTGGGTATGCACTGCTAATGAGCTCTAATAAGAGCGAAACTCGAGTCCAGTGCTTCCCCGTTTGGTGTGGACTCACCGGAATGATTACGCCAGAACAGGAGGACGAGCGTTCAAACGAGAGTGGTATGACTGTGAACAAGCTAACGACCTAGTTTTCACAGGAGACTTACCTGAAAACCTGGCTGAATCTCTCGTTTATGATATTCTCTACAATGCTTTGCAATGCTTCGATTATCGAACCAACTGAACCATGAGGCTGGCCGGCACTGCACAATTACCTGATAAAGAACATCATAAACGAGAGATTCAGCGGGGTTCTAGGTGGGCCACGCGTGAAAACCAAATTCTTATGCAAGTGAGTGTATTAGTCTAGCCGTATGTATAGGGTTATCACAGTGTGCCACAACGTCGCGCAAGCATATTCGTGAGAGGGCGAAAAGCATCGAGCTATAGATGTCCGGTCTAGATTGACTGATACTCTGACCAGTCAAGGGATGCATTCGTTTAGTCCGTAGCCCACATGTGACACATTCGTTCAATCGAAGTGATATTCGATTAGGACAATAACCGATATTTCGTCGTTTTATTTTTGCATCGGTTTGCCCGCGAAGCCCCTTGCCCGTATTTTCACCTTGGAAGTCACGTAACATTTCTTGGACAAGTGCAACTTGCAGTGGTCACATTGCAACGTCCATTTTTCACCAATTAAGTCGATGTGTTAAGGATTCCCAGCTGACGCTTGATTGCTTGACGTCAGATACACTCTGATCTACTCGTGTCACTGAGTGAAGAGAGCTCATCAAAGTTGAAAACTCTTCGACAGCCCACGACCGGTTTTTCCATTCCAGTTCGGGCTCATCAGGTAGGCACAGTCCCCGAGTTTCCGTCAACCTTATGATCTACTTGAACCCGAATTGCACTGTTTTCGAAAAATACACTCATTTGCAAATCAATTTGGTTTTCACGGGAGACTCAATTGAATCTCTCGTTTATGATGTCCTCCAGCTCAATGTGCCGCACACAGGCCGCCTTATGATTCAGCTGACACGATATTCGGGATTCGGCAGTATGCCTTCATAAAGGAAACTACTCACAAGGTTGCTGAAAACTCTTCGACAGCCCACGACCGGTTTTTCCATTCCAGTTCGGGCTCATCAGGTAGGCACAGTCCCCGAGTTTCCGTTGACCCTATGTTCTACTCGAATAACTGTTTGTTCTGTACGAGCACTTGAATGACATGAGATTGAAACTTACTATTCTTCTGCAATTTTCGTTTAAGAAAGAGGGCGTTGTTCTCAGTGCAGCTCAGTTTGGAGTACAATATACTACTGATTTGTACGGAGACAGCGCAGTTAAATAGAACTGTTTCCAGGTCCTTGGACTGTTGTACTGCCGCCTATCTGATCAATCGGACAATGTTGCAAACGCTTGCTCAGATACTGCTCGTGATCGAACCGAAAAGTAGTAAGTGGTGTGTGCGTGAATTGACTAACTGTAGAGCGTCTCTTCGTACGGGGTACTCTTTCCAGCGAGCTGATTCAGCGGTGGAAAACATATTACCGAAGGGAATATCTCTCCCTTGCAGCGCTTTGCAGAGATGTCGAGATGGTTCAAGTGGTTAGAGCGCGAATCTACTGACCGGAAGGTCCGTGGTTCAAGCCCGACCTGTGCCTCTCGACTTCCCCCGTCTAGCCTTGGGCAACCTGGTAGTGTCCCCGCCCTCGTGCTTTCCTTCGAGTGGCGTGGCAGCTAGGCACTGAAAGGGTGCTACAGCTGAACGATGACGATGTATATGATGATTTGCCTCTGAACGTATACCCAGTGCTTGGCTTTACTATATCCATAAAAAACTAATGTACCTTTTTTCGGAATTTCACCCATTCCCACTGCAATCGTTCCACTCATGTCTGTTTCCCCATTCTAGCCTCATTCAACACAATGACAAAGAAAAAGCCTCCGTCTGGACGTCCTGTGAGCGCTAATCCAGCACAAGGGAATGAGGATGAGAGTATCTACCTAAAGCTCAGTGATATTCCCTATGACTTGATGCGTTTCAACATTTCAATGAAGAAGGGTGTTGATCGTCGCGAAGCTCGAAAAGCCTTGTTGTTACGAATGGGTGCAGCTCCACCGAAGAAACAGTTCATCAACTACAAACAACTCATGCGGGATAAAGCCGAAAGCAAAGCGAAGGCAGCCTTGCTCCCGGTTGATGTATGTATTGTTGAACCTGTTTCTCATTGATCCGCTTCACTTTCTAGACCGCTTCAACTACCGTCAACAAACAAGTCCCTTTGAATAAAATAAAACGGAAAAAGAGGCAAAAGACAAAAGGCAAGCAAAGCGGGAGCAAGGTTGCCCGAACTACGTAGGTTGCCTCCGCTTCATGTTCAAGGTCATTCTCACATGATTTCAGGAAATCACGAACCAAATTTCGGAAAACGTCATCTTCGAACAAGAAACGATTGAAGAAGTAATTCTGCTGAACCCTTTGTACAAAGTCTTTTTTTAACAAAGCATTTGATTGTATCCGTTTGCGGTCAAATTAAATCCCACATAATAC
>NW_008751829.1:614408-628075 GCF_000715545.1 Opisthorchis viverrini | reverse complement strand
TCTTTTTTTACAAAGCATTTGATTGTATCCGTTTGCGGTCAAATTAAATCCCACATAATACTAGATTCTTACTTGTTTTCAGTTTCTGAGGTAGTGGCCGAGTGAAACTCTTCTTGACCCGCGTCCTGAATATCTGTAATCCCCATGATGTCAGATGTAAAAATATATCCTTCAACTGTTAACCGAAATGGGGGCGAGATGGCTCAAGTGGTTAGAGCGCGAATCTACTGACCGGAAGGTCCGTGGTTCGAACCCGACCTCTGCCTCTCGACTTCCTCTGTCTACGCTTGGGCAACCTGGCAGTATCCCAGCCCTCATGCTTCCTTCGGGTGGCATGGCAGCTAGGCCTCGAAAGGGTGATACAGCTGGACGATAACCGAAATGTGAATCATCAATTCGCTTGCGAATGGAAAAATGCGTTCACACAGCTGCAAAGGTGGATAGTACTTCCAAGTTGCCCAAGTGAAACTTTGAACTATACTGGGTGGTAGAATGACGAATTCTCTTCGAGGACCGCGACCTCTGGATCGAAATTGTGATCTTCCAGGGAGCATGTCCTCCTCTTCGTCTGGTCCCTTATTGGAAGGAGCTTCTAAAGCTCTTCCTTTTTTCATTGGTCATGGTCGAGGATGAAACTGAATCAGCTGATATCTCGATAATTCCGGTCAGCTCTTTTAAGTGCTGTTGTTTTGAAGGTTTCAGGGAAGAGAAAAAGAGCATCTTCGTTGCTTGCAATGATGCTGGCCGCCTGTAGTGATTTTTTCCCATCGTAGTACGAATCCCCCCAATTTAGGGAACCCGATCGCGATCTGAACACTATGTCAAATTGATGAACGGCGAGCATGTTCCATCGAGGGCTGGTCAGCTTTCCGAGCTCCTGGGCAAACCACCCCAAAGTCAGGGAGACTTTAAAAGAAAATTACTTTTAGTAAATTCTGTTTTCCAAAACACAGGTCACAGTCCTGTGGGTGGGTTGGTTGGTGGGTGGGTGTGCGCACGCAGAACTACACACAGGCAGTTGGTGGATGTAATCTGTGGAAAAGTCTAGTTTTACAGCGCGAGGAATACGTTGTTAGGTGAAAAATGCAGCCGACGCATTCAGACTGTGCAGGACAGGTGAAAAGAAAGTGTGAAGGAAAGCAGTGGAGTGCATGTGGAGCGAACCACTTCATACGGGAATGTGTTGTTGCCATAGCGACGATTGTATCGATTGCAAAAACGAATAGCAATAAGTCATCGGGGAAATACAATTTGAAAATGTAACTAGATTGTCTCCGACTACTGGTGTAGTTGGAATTTTTCTTTACGTAGTTCGAGTCAAACAGGCATATAGATAGGTCTTATATAGAGGAAGGTAAAAATGTACGCTTCAAATGCAAGTGGCCAACTGTACACATGACAGCATCGGAAGTCATCGCCTCCGGGAGGACGACTCTACATGCTTATGACTTATCCGAGGACTGGCGTTGAACTGACTCGCTGGTACTCCGGTTGCCCCCTCCTGTTGGACTCTCTGTTTGTAGTCCGGCCGTTCCGGATGGCCTGGAGAATTGTGAACTCGAGGCTTCTCCGGATCTCGGCGCTTCCTCAGCTGGTTTCCGTCTGTCCTTCTCGCCACTGTGTGCCGCGTGTAGATTTTCGGATTTAGAGATGGCTGAAGCTGGTTGACTGGCTGCCAGGCTCGTGCCGCTATCGCGCGGAAGATAGCGACCACCCACGCCGTAGGTTCGATCCAGTTGGGAGGGTATTGAACCAGTCACTTGAAAGTAGTATGGATCGTAGCGTGACGGCGCTATGGTCGGTTTGTATTGGCCCAGTGGAAATGTTTCCTTCGATAAAATGGAAAAAGTCACTGTGAAACAATGTGAACGAACTCAGGAGGAATGTGTATTTTGTTAGTGAGCCGGGTAGTTTTAGATACTCTGCTTTTATTTGCCACGAGATTGTGTTCGCTTTTTCCAAGTGGACTCATGTCTCCTATCGGAAGTTGTCTCAAGGATGCTGGCGTGTTTTACAATGCGTCATCAAGCGATGAAAATTAGTTAACAGGCACATCAGGTTAGGCCAGTAATAAGGTCTCCACACTAACTCCAGTCGTCATTACTTCCTAGATTCCTAGGACTTTTTGGCCGCCTTCAAACTGCAACATCGAATTCATTGTGTCATTGTCTCGAGGCAACGGAGTCCCATACTACTTGATGTCAAATCCCGGGGAATGTGGGCTTTAGTGCGGCCTCCATTCCGCTTCAACGGTCATTACTACTCACAAGAATCCGACTTCCTCACTGAATGCTACGCCTGAAATGTTAGAAAGCGTGTGTTCAGGTCAAAACATTGAACAAGACACTTGGGGGGCGAGACAACCCAAGTGTTTAGAGCTCGAATTTACTGACCGGAAGGTCCGTGGTTCGAACCCGACCTCTGCCTCTCGACTTCCTCTGTCTAGGCTTGGGCGACGTGGCAGTATCCCAACCCTCGTGCAACCTTCGGGTGGCATGGCACCGGAAGGGTGCTAAAGCTGAATGGTACTGAGTTTCTTGGAATAGATTGGACAAGACACTTATTCATGGACTTTGGTGGCACACGGAAGATCTGTTATAGGACAACTGAAGTGGGGCTTGGAAAGGATTATTCCTTCATTCAGTCAATGAGCAGTGATTATTGATCCTCAAAACTAGGCGTCCAGTGGATTACACACGAGCTTGTTCTTTATGGGTTGGTGTACGGAGGCCAGCCGTCCCTAATAACCGAACGTTTCATCATTTGGACGGATGTGTCACGTGCAGGACACGGACCAAACGAAGGCATGCTCTGATTGGCCAGAATGCCAGCCAATCCGGATCAAGTACCCTTAACTCGACGCTTCTCGCCCCCTCACGGACATTCTGGCACGACCTTGTGGAACACTCTGACAGTCGTATTAATTTTTCCTTATCTCCATAAAGGGCTGTGTGGAGCTGCCACGCCTTTTGATATATCATAGTGGGAGGAGCAGAGAGCCAAGAGACCGATACAGAGTTGCACTACCGTTCAGCAAAACGCAACAGTTTTTTCTCTTTTCATCTCGTTATCTTCCACGCATTCTTGTGTCTGGGCGTACATGTAGCCAACAGAAATCGACACCCGTCATCACACACCGTTTGTGCCAGCCTTTCTGATTAACCCCCCTTCAGGCAGTTATTTGCGCTGTTGAATGTACAGTAGTGATGAGTAAGTCACACATCCTGAAACGGTGATTGTGTTAACAATAGCATTGCTCAGATTCACTGCGATGTTTATTATGGATGAATGATAGACGAGCAAACTCTTCACGAGTGAATGAGCGACTTTAGGTTGTTGAAACCGATCGATCGGTAACTTCGGATCTTCGAGCACGCCGAGGAACGAAACATGGTTCACTTCACATTGGAAGCTATTTCACGATCCCATTTTTGTGTCTCGCACCCAACCAGCGATGGCTGTGTAACGATGAGGAAATCCCATTATCGATGAACAACGAATACTTTTCCAGGTAACTATCCATTTGAATAGTACAATAAGATGTAAAAAAGCTGCGACGTATTAATATAGCGCCAACCACAGATACTAATGCCGAACCACCACAGGTAATAGCCCTTTGCGAGTCACGCTGTTCCACAGATTGGTCACGTGACTGACTTTATCGATAGCTATGGTCACGTAGCATTCTAATGATTCATATTAATGAAACATGGAAAGCGGAAAACCGAAGTGCTGCTCTGTGGAGTCATCTGCGACGGGAGCATCAAATGTGGTGAATCCTGAGGGAGCGCGGGCAGTAACGTGATTCGATAAACCACTAATCCAAGCCCATTCTCGAACCGTCTCTTGCTCAAATTTCTTTCACTGCCAGCCCTCTGTGGTGTTTGTGTCACATTCGAGTTTACTACTAGACAGCGTGTTGGTAGCTCAGGTAACGTAAATGGCCGTTGGCTTGTTCGCTGTGTTTGCGACAACCAGCTCAGCGAACAGAGAAAGGACCACATTAGACTCTTCAGTAATCCACTCTGTAGGATTCCCCATTTTGACGCCCTGTCGAAGTTCATCGTCTTTGACCAGGAGAATCATGGGTATTGTGAGTATTATGGATAGTGATCGATGAAAATAAGAATGAAATCGATCACATGCTCAACCTGTACTCCACACGAAGCAGGCGCCAATTTGGTGGAGCATTGTCAGTTTGTTGTGCCTACTCATAAGTAGTTCCGCGTTTTGTGAAGGACGAAAAGGCAGTTTGGCACTGATGGTTACATAACCTTGTTAGCTGGACGCTCTAAACGGGAAATGTAAATATTTTAGTGCGCGTTTCCGAGGTAGTCCACCCAGTAGAGGACAAGAGATACTCTAACCCATTGTTCCTCACATGAGACCCATCGATAACCTTTCCTGGAGCACATAACGTTCACTCATTTGCATCCACAGCCTTTCGGACACATGTGGGACAAAATGTCCAACGTCTATCGGGCCGCCACTCATGTGAGTGCCCTGAGCTTGATTGCAGGAGATCAGCTGTTTGTTCGCCTCCGAGGATCAACGAAAAAGGGGTGCCGCGACCCGGGATCGAACCGGGGACATTTAGATCTTCAGTCTAACGCTCTCCCTGCTGAGCTATCGCGGCATGATGGTAGGGGTGCGATGTGGATCCTCCAAAAGTAGCAGTATGAACGAAGTATGTTATGTTTAGTATTCACTAAGTAATGCTATTCAGAATCGTATATTCCACCGCCTGCTGGGTGAATTGGAGGGTTTGATCTTTCACTGGTCAGCTAATAACCAGAGTCACATTTGGAATCCATCTGGTTTCACGTTAACTCCATTTAGTAGGTGAATACGCTATCTATTGGAAGCGTTATCGTGACTGGACATCCACTATTTCAAGCACTGCTGAAGCCATATGCAGTTACAGCAACCAGCTGCTTAACGTAACCCCACTCCCCTCCATGAAAACTCCGCGCTATGGGCAGTGGCCGAAGAGTACCTTTTCGTCAACTAAAGTGAAGTCGGCCCACTTCGCTCGCGCATGAATCCGACAAGATTTTTGGACATAAGCACTCAACACACGCGTATGCGTTGCAGTCAGTCACTGCAAGAGTCACACCTAGCCAGATGGTTCCCCCTTTGTATTGAGAGGAGGACCAACCTCAATCAACTCAACCCTTAATAACGCGCGAGGAACAGTTATCTGCCTTGCTCTACTGTTTCTCTCTCTAATTCTACCTGAACCATTGCAGATGCGATGTGATAACCCCTTAGGTAATCCAAGTCAACAGGTGTAAATCTCTTGGATATTTGGTGTTTTTCGCGTCATTTTTCCTTTGAAAAAAAAACATTTTCGCTGCGTTGTTGGAAGCTTTTTGCCTATTGGGGATATCGTGTGGTGAACTTTTCTGAGTCTGCTAACAGAAGTTCCTCCTGGGTGGGATTGCGTGCCGAGAGGATCCTTTCTTAGAAGACCGCTGTGGTGAATTGTAACAGATTCGTCACTCAAGTGCTTCGTCAAACGGTGACGATTCAACCACACTCGCCGTGGTTTACGTTTAAACAACGCCTCCAGTAGTTCGATGTTCAACAGATCCTCAGATTATGAAACAACACGGTCATTTTTTACACCACATTGCTCAAAGGTAAACCGTTTCAGAATAGGCAACTGCCGAGTTCAAGATCATACGTAGCTGAATTGAGCTCAATATGGTGCTGACCATCACCTGTGATTTCGTGCAGTGTGGTTGTTGCTAGGATCATACAGTCATAAAGATTAGTTGTGACAGTGAAAGTTCGTGTTGACCGGAGACTCAGCTGAAATTCACCTGCATCCTGTATTCATCGACCACGTACTTCGAGGTCCTGAATATCATTCCAGTTGAAACATGAAGCACCTTGTTTACAGTGCATTCTTTTCAAAAATATCACAAACAAGATATTTTCACCTGCGAGTTTCGATTTATGAAGGCGTCCCTTTTACAAAATACATACAAATTGGTGTTCAGGTAGAAAACTGGATTGATGGAGATCAGGGAACAGGGTCTGCCTGAAGCGGGAGTCGTCATCAAGGAAACTACTCACAAGTTTGTTGAAAACTCTTCGACAGCCCGCGACTGGTTTCGCCCTTCTCGGGGCTCATTAGGTAGGCGTTGTCATGTTGTCGGATAGGAGTGAGAACTAGTAGGTGCTACAGAAAAGAATGATTTCGACGGTGAATGAACCGACGCCCGCCGTCTATTTTTGCCAGTAAGTGGTCAAAGCATTTGAATCTGTTTGGTGGGAATGATGATGTCTCCCCGATTGGTAATTAAGTGTTTGTCAGCTGTTACCAAGCTCAGCTCAGGAGACGCATCCGAGCTGGGAATATCTTGACAGAGGCCTGATGTTAGTCTACCACAAACATCTCAGGTGCCCATCTCCTCAACTCACAGAGTATTGAGAACCGACATTCTGACTTTCACATTCTACTAGATAGCGTAATGGACAGGCTCTGACCTGTCCCAGCGTAATCGTTAGCCATAAGATCGGTCAGCTGTAGCACCCTTTCGGTGCCTAGCTGCCATGCGACCTGAAGATGGCACGAGGGCTGGGATACTGCCAGGTTACCCAAGCCTACACGGAGGAGGTCGAGAAGCAGAGGTCGGGTTCGAACCACAGACCTTCCGGTCTAACCACTTGGGCCATCTCGCCCAGCCATAAGATCGATCAAACGGTCAATCTGGACCACTAGCATGGTTCGCATCCGGCAATCTTCCAGGACGGCTACACGTTGCTATGCCATGATCCTTGTTGTAAAGACATGTGAAGATATATTTGATTAACTGAACGTAACATAACCAACAGAGAACGAGTGGGACATAAGATAGGAGAATCATTCAGTGAGCGGTAGTCGTGCGTTTACAACCGTTGGCATTGTCTGACTACATTCTGTTTGCGAACAAAAGTCTACATTGCAAGTCGATGATTGTATCTTCATCTGCATCTTTACCAATGCAGGGAACGTGTGTGTGTGTGTGTGTGTGTGTGTGGAAATCTGCTCGCTCTGGGATGATGTTAATCACCGGTGTTCAGAGAAAAGTGAATCGCTGTTAGAACAAATGAGTTTCACCGGATGTGACCCTTTCGTCCTCATTCAGAAATGTGGTGCTCAAATTCATACCCCAGTGAACCACAGTGGTCACCCTGATTAACAATGGTTACCTGATTATCAAACCACGGTTTACCAGTGGTTATTTTTATGACTGAAAACCTCAGAGTTCTACTTCTATAAAGGACGAAGCCATTCGCTTGAAGAAGTTCATGTGTCAGGTGACCGGAAGTCCTTCGAAATTCCGGGGCGGTAGAAACGTCTGGGGATGGCATGATCTAGCCGGCTAGGCGATTCGCTCGAGAGCAATAATCAGACGTGGACGTCTCTCGAACAAAGTGTTAACGCATGCAAGGTTAATGAGGAACCATCATTTGAGATCGGACCGGTGAATTTCCGATTACTAGACCGATGACCCCGCCTAACTACTTGTCTCTCCACAGCAACTGGCTAATTGGGTCTTTGCAGAGAATAAATTTGCTGTTACCTGTAGCAGACTGCCCTCTGTTCGCGAGCGTGGTTCATTCGCTGGATCCAGTTCAGTTGTCGTAGTGGAGCTCAGGTAGAGTAGGTTAGGTTGGCTTGTCAAACCGTATGGCTTTGTAGAGAACATTTGCCGTTTGTGGATTTCCAAAGTGAGTTGTTCCTTGAGCAAAGACACCTGTACGGGTGAGTAGAGTGAAAGCATGATAGAGATGAATGTTTGATGGCAGGATAAGAGGAACATGCCACACACTTTGGGTTGCCACACAAGTTTAGAGACTGTTTTATTGATGAGGACTATCGCAGCCCGAATGACATGTTACATATCTGAAAAATGGTCCAGTTTGCCTCGAAAGCCCCTAAATGTTTACACGGAAAACGTTTGTAGCGTTCTAAATGGTACTGTATATTAATGTGAAAGAGAGTAACTGATACGGTGAACTTTAAAAACGTTTCCGTTTGGAAATTCAATGCTCCTGACTCCTTGATTTGATGGCCGTACCTGGCACAGTAGCTTATTTCAGGTTCAAGGAAATTAAATGAACGTAGTGGAGTAATTGAACGCAAGAAATACAGGCCACAACGCAACACAGATTGGGATCGGACCAATAGCGAATCAGATTTACAAACTATGTGGGGGCAAGCACGAGGGAAGGAACTACCCACCTAACAACTCACTGATGATGTCTCCTCGAATGGTGATGAATCATCTGCAAGCCAGTTGCCAAACTCGGCGAACAGATCAATAACCGCCTGATTGATTACCAAAGAAGTAGGATTATGTGACCGCTTGAAAAACACCTAGGCCAGTGCAAAGCAAAATCTGTTTGAAGGAAATGTATCCCAAATTACTCCCTGGAATGGCAACTTACTAGAGTTGCGTCCTTTCTCTCAGCTGTTTACATCAGTTGCAATTCTAGCGTAGGACCGCTGATGACTTACTGCAGCACGCGCGTTAAGAAATTTAGCCTCATTGCCGAGTGTTTTCATCTCTGGGGTGGCAGCCTTGAGACAGGATGCACTAATCATCTCATCTCCTAACCTAGTACGTCACTCTTGTGTCCATCCAAATTAGAGAATGGCTAACGTAAACCGGTCGTTTGGTCGTTTCCCAAGGGCAGTTGCGAGTTTTCTGTGTTAACATGATCTAACCCGAACTCCAAATTCCATGGCGATATCAAATTCACGAGTAAGTATACGATTCATTGCACCTTTCCCAACCAGCTAACAAACGTACGCTCTCTTGAGCAGAAGCTTTCGTTACTTGCTTTAGTAACATCGGGTCTCCACCCCACTCTTCAACTCCAAACCAGTTCAACTCACCTGTTCTTCCAAACCACGAATTCGATGTCTGTGTGAACGTTCCTTCACTTGCAGGGTTTTCTCGGCTTGTTGCAATGCGAGACGTTGGCGTTCCAACTCAGCCTCCAATTCTGAACGCTGTTTCGAGTTGATCTCGGTCATGCGTAATGCGCGTGTTTCTTCTTGTTGCGCCAACAGAGCCTAGGAATTGAGAAGCAAGATAGAAACATAACTTGACGGACAACATTTGTTAAGCGATCAAGTTCGTGCTGGAGGAGGGCGAGAAGCGTAGAGCTAAAGATGCTGGATCCAGATTGGCTGGCCTCCTGACCAATCAGGGCACGCCTTCATATGGTCCGTAGCCCGCACATGACACATCCGTCTAATAGATGTGATGTTCGGTTAGTAGGGATAGCCGGCCTCCGGACATAGTCGCAGACATTCATATGAATAATCAATAGGGTGACACCATGTCGTCTCTCGTCCTACCGGTCTAAAAGGATTCATCCTCTCATCCGGCAGGAAGACCCTCTAATGTGAACACCTTAGCGCAAAAGTCAAAAAGTAAAGTTACCGTGGCGGAACGGAGGCTGACATGGGAGGTTCTGCAGGGGAAGAATCAGTAGCTTGCTAAAGGAGATGATGTACGGCTAAACGCAGACTCGAAAGCAGGTGTTTGATGATCGTACTGTTTACCATGATCAGGATAACAGTATGTTTGACGGAATTTTAACTCCTAGTCTCATTTGGTTGTGGGAAAAGTTGCAATGAATAGCATTCCTCCAACCTCAAAGTCTATCAAGTAGATGCGTTCGTTCAGAGGGTTATTGACGCACATCTTTCCTGGACATTCACGAGGCCGACTCATATGTGAAGTACCGTGACAAGTCCCTTCGGAAAGCTCAATTTAGTAACAGTGTGGAGTAGGTAGAATGCGATCGATGAGAAACAAAGAAGAGGAAAATCGATAATTCAACTCAACGCCTCCCTCAAATCGTGATTCTTTGAACAGTCCGATGGAAAAGAACTACACCTGTTTCAATTTTGGAATAAGACTGATTGAAATTCGGAGACTAATCCCACCTGATGAACTTCAAGAAGTGCAAAACCCATAGTGGGCTGATTTCATCAACTTCGTGAGTAGTATCAAATAGTAGTGTCAAACTACTGTGCTCCATTCGAATGGTTACTTTTATAAACTGATCCACGAATCTGTAGTCCCGCAGTTGAGAGGCTTTAAACACTTACAAACATGTCAGTCGGTCGCTCTGGTTACTGATGAGCTCCACTACATACCTGCTTAGAACACCTGACTGCTTTCTCCTCAACTAGTGCACACACAATGAGGCGACCAATTAAGTGAGTTTGTCAAAGATTTGACTACCGGTGGACGGTCAAATCACCACATTACAGAACAACATGTATTCACTTTGACAAGCGATTGACACGTACAGCTAGGTGTGTTACCCACCTGCGCTTTCTGTAGATCTCGACGTAGGTCCAAATTCTCATCTTCTAACCGCCGTATGGATTGAATGAGCGCCTTGTTCTCCGACTGAATTTTTCCGGAAATTTCCTCATCTCTGTTGCGTTCACGTTCGACCTGTTGGTTGTACGAAAAACCAATCACCGGGGGGGCATATATACATGAGGAAAAAACTAGGGACTGAGAGTGTTTTAGGGCATAAAAACGGAAGGATCGTCATATTGTTGCTCACAGCTTAAACGTTTGTTGACCATTCCATCAAGATTAAGGAACAGTTCATTGTTGACGGGTCCCAGGTAGGGATGATTCAAGCGCAGTGATCAAGAACATGCACTTCAGTTGCATGTTACACAGCAGGACATCGAACCACAGCCTAGCCGACGATGTGCACTACAAATGAGTTTTAACACGAATGAAATTCATTCTTTCCTTTTGGTGTGGATGAACTGGGGTGATTACATCACCAACATAGACTATGACCTATCCCATTGACCTTCTGGGTTTCATGTCACAGTGTTCCCTCGACTCGCATCAAGAGTAGACTGGGCTGAAGTCACAAGTGGTTCATATCCCTTCTCAAGAACTGTCGACATTAAAATCCGAAAGATGCGACCAGAATCATGAAATCTTCTTAGAAGCCCTGTTAACTCAGACGTTCAGTTTGACCGACAATATCTCATCCTCATTGGCTCGACCAAACTGACTTGCTGGATATCAATATTTCGCAAAATTTGCTTGCCGCCCTCCGTTATCGATGTGGAAAACACGTGCATAAAATTGACTCACCTCTCCCCGTCCCCATCAGCTGATCTGAGCTAATAAACCACAGGATCGATGAAGGTATGTTGTTACTTACTAAGGAGGTAATGATCGGCACTCACTCCTGGAAGAACCCCAGCACACAAACACACGTATCGAAAGAAAAAAATCGAGGGGACAACTTTGGAGGCGTCAAATTTGTTTCAGGAAAAACACAAAAATCGAGGGAACAACTTTGGAGGCGTCAAATTTGTTTCAGCCACCACTGTTTTTCAGAAAAAAAGAGACATTGCTTGGTTCCATTGTTGCTCGGTTCGAACCCACCGGGGAAGTGTCAGTTGAAAATAGCAGAGCTGTAGCATAGGATGGAGTAACGCACAATAACTCAATACTTATAGGACTTACGATAATCATGCTTGTTTTTTGTTGGTATAGAAAGCACATCGTTCTATAACTTGTCGTTTTTTACCCCATCCCGGAACAAGTTTGTTGAAAAGCGTCCTATAAAATAAGAATTTCCCTACCGCACTGCGGAAAGCCCTTAGTGTGGTTCTTATTGATCATTCTCGTTGAGGAAACAGTCTAGAACACTCCGGGAGTGTCTGAACAAAATGGGATGTACCGTGATCAGAAGGTCAAAGTTTTTCAACATATCCGTGTGCAACAAAACCTTAAATGAACTACATTTTCGCTCTAGTGAGGACTTGTATGGAGCACGTTCAGTGAGGCCAGTCACCACACCAATGCTCAATGATTCGACATCAACGCAGCGCACCGCCGATGTGTCAATTACGTCGGCGCAGGCTGTCTTAGTTATGAGGCTCCTCGAAGAGAGATCACCCCGTCGAGAGTTCAGAAGTACCAATTTCCAGCCATCGCTTCAGTGGTGTGAACTACCTGCCGAGAAGAAGCCAGGAGGAGATCGAGTATTCCCTTACTCCTCAGTGCTATATCTTGGTGGGGACTTACACACAGAAGTGGAAGTGGGCAAGTGCTTCGAACTTCCCCCCTCCTCTTCATATCTTATACTCTGATTGGTGGAAAAATAGTTCCTATAAATGAGATGGATTTTCATATCGATGAGCTCCGCGCTTGTCGACACCTTACCCAATACAATCTACGAAGTTCCGGTGATCAGTCACAAGAGAGGCTACTTGAATCAACATTGCATTTCGGCCGTAAGGCCGCATACGTCTCCAAGAACTGCTCAGTTTATCCCAAGGTGTTGGAGATGAACCAGCGGTTTGTTTGACTCACTCGATCAACCGTCTTTTTCCATTGATTTCGCTCTTTCCGCAGTCTATTCAGTTCGCACTCAACCTCGTGTTTCTCCAAGCCGAGATTGTTTAAGCTCCGCTGAAGTTCGGTGTTCTGCTCCGAGACTTTTGTGTGCTCACCTAAAACGAGTGAAAAAACGGGTTGAACATCACCGGAAATTCTCACACAACAACAGCATGAGTTATTATTTCCGTGGGTTGTTAGAAGACAAGACACATCTGCACCACTTCCACAGATTGTGTCCTCTGAATATCGCGTTACGCTCCGAAAGGACTGATTTGGTTCATCCACCAATCGCCTGGCCAGTGTGAACGTGGTACTTGTTAATGATTGGACGAATCGCGCAGAGCAGATCAGTGTCCCCTTCACCTGATTGGTTGGATTTTCTGTTGATTTGTACGGTCAGCTCTGGGGCACGGGACTTCGCCGACCGGCGCCCTCTGGCTGTATCTTAGAGGCGTTACGGTCAGCAACCAGTGACATAGCAGTAGAAGTTGACGAAACCCAATCGAATGAAACCTAAACTGGACGTTCAAGCCAACCTTTCCTACGGTAGACGGTCATTATCAGCTTCATTAGTTATGACCGGTAAAACTTCGTAAGGAAACTACACCACAGTTCGAAAATGCAAAGGTCAACGGTTGTCTCATTCAACCAATTTTGTTCTTAAAAGATTCACCAATGTGAACTCAGTATGAAGGGAGTGTTCTCACCTGATACCACTTCGAACCATCGCTCAACTGTTGCCAAACCAACTTGGACCAAGCTCTGTATCTTTGTACACGGAATATCACACCGACTGACCATCGTCTAAGTGACGACTGACATGATCGGGTAGAGATGAAGGTGGCGTCTCGCAATACAATGCACGCTGGCGGGGAGAATGCCGTTCAGCTGAGACACCTGAGTTATTGACGAAGATGCCATGGTGCTCTGGAACTGAAGTTGTTCGACGGCATTCTGGAAAATGGGCGCTCTTTCATCACTCAAAAACTTTCTTCCTTTGCCAGAAAAATCGAATACAGATTCAGAGGACTCGAAGTTCGCAATCAAGCGTGTAATGGCCAACACGGTCAAAGGATCTTTGATGAGACCATGTTTGGTGCAGCGGTGGCGCTTTCACCAAGGGAATTAGAGAGTTTCACAATTTCAATGCGCGCACTGACATCCATCGTAAATAAAAAAGAATGTCAACACTTGCATGCACAACCTCCTTTATGTGGCTAACAAAAAATTTCGTTATCTTTCCGTTGACTGGCTAAGTTTCTTCAC
>NW_008751829.1:608196-612170 GCF_000715545.1 Opisthorchis viverrini | reverse complement strand
CACTGCTGATGATTCCCAATAAGGATGGAAGAGCTGTACGGTGCTTCTAGGCTTTTCAGTATACATTGGCTTCACTTAAAGGATGAAATCTCCACAAAAATCCCAAATCTCCTCACACTAACAGAAATGATAAATGTTTGAATTAGTGTTAAAGTAATAACATGAGTATTATTTTTTGCGTCTATTATGAGACAAATGGACACGAACACCGGGTTGCAATACGCTTACTCTGTAGGGCGGTCAATCGGGATTGAAGATCGTTGGTGGTCTGCTGCGTTTCCGTGGCCAAATTGGTCATTTGCCGAAGCTGGGTTTCCAGTTCTGCCCTTCTCAGGGAACTGTCCGACGTTTCCAGTTGCAGCTGCTGCAGTCGCTCCAGCGCTTCGTGAAGCTGTGATTTAGTCTCATTCAGACTGGCGCGACAAGTCTCCAGTCGTTCCTGTGTGGAAAATGGCAGAATAGTTAACTCAAGTAGGTGTATAGCCAGCGAAACTGATAATAGTTGAACGGCAGTTCGTATGAAACACCCTAGGATATGTGTGGAAGCATCGAACAATACAGTAAAACGAGGAGTGACGTGACGGTTTTCATCGATATTCGGCCCCATTCGGCTTCAGACGAAACTGGTGGGATATACACATTGGAGCGAAGGTCGCTTATAATGGAATCGAATGCCACATCACGATGATATTTGGAGTGCTCTTGACCACGGCATCCGATGTAAACCACTTAGCTCATCATACAGCGTGACAAAATAGGTTGAACTCAAAGGTAGGAAGATGGAGTCGGACCATAAAACGGGAGAAAGTGAGCACTTGGAAGATTTTGTTGCAGACATATGTCACTTGTTCGGTTATCGTCCAGTTACTCTTCAGTGATTGTACAATATGGATCGATAAATCGATCAGGACTAGCATTCTACCTACTAACAATGAGACGGCGTAGTCATCTGTTCAGTGATATTTATTGGCCGAAGACCCGACATCGCGCTTTCCTGTTCCAGCTCCACGCCCCGTTTGGGAAACACATATTTCGAAGCTAATCTGTCGAACCTTTTGGGTCCTGGGTCCTGAGTGACGGCGTCCGCCGTTTCTGTGATACAACGGACATAGATAAACTATGACATGCTCTCTCTACACCGTACTTGGAAATTTTTCCGCTGTAACTACAACATATCTAAATGAAAGCAAGGCAAACTGGTACGCCGTTTCTACCGATGAGTTGCAGTATGGTGGCCTAATTGCTAACCATACTAGGAATGCTTTAGACTCATAGCAACAACCATGTGGTTCCTTGTTCACTCAGTTGAACGGAGGAAGCACATACCGACGTTTGGTGCTTGCGTTATCGATCGTGGAGCATCCTCAAATGTGAAATTATAAAATGTCGCCCCGTGACATAATGGCAGATAACCCTATGGTTGACCTCGGGGATCTGCTGACTTTCAATAGACTGCCGGACCCCGTCCAGAATTTGGTATGCATACGTTGCCTCATCTATAAAAAGGCGACAACTTCCAAGATCCTGGAGAGTGTCACGAAGATTCCTTCCTACCTAATAACCAATAGAATAAGCATCAAACTGATTGCTAGTGAAGGACCTCTTCTTCAGTCTGTGATGCAAAGAGCCGCATTGCAAATGATTTATAGAGCATTAGACATATAAATCCTGCTGTCCTCTACTCACCTGAAGTAATCTTTTTTCCTGGTCCGTTACGGATGCACCTTTGTGTGCCTGATCCATACGACGGTGTACTTCTGCCAGCTGTTCTTTCAAGCGGGCCTGGTCTGACCTTTCTCGGTCCAGCTGATCTTTCAACTCATTCACTCGTGTGTTGGTCTGATTCAGCGCACGTGTCAGCTGGTCACATTCACCTTGCAAGTTGAAGAGTTTCGATTCGAGCGAGCGCATTCTGACGAGTCAATGTCTCGAGTCTTGTTTGTAGATTCTAAAAACATTGTGCCGAAGGTGCGGTGAATGGAAAGACTCAAAACCAAAAGTCAAAAGTACACCACCGCCGAATTGTCACAATCGTCATCAGCGACGTTGGCGTACGCAGGACCTTGAGGGGAGCCCCAGAGGATACCTAGTGCCGATCTATAACAAGTTCTGTGGGACCCACACACATCCAGACACTCACTAACGTGGTTAGCAAAAAACGGAGTTCAGTTCACAATATGTTAGCACGGCAATTACTTTCACCAGTCCTGGACGCCAAACACGTAGCCAAATGGCTTGGTTGTAACCTTTATTCCTGGGGTACCGGTTCAAGAATTCCGGATAAAGGTGAGCCATCTTCACGGCAAGAATTTTAAGATCAAGTCAACTAGTTGAAAACCATTGAAGCCGACAATGCTGGAAGTTGGGAAGCGGAGTCAGTTGGAATCTACATACAATTCGACAAAGTAATGATCTGCACCTCAAGCTGTCCAGCAGTTGCAAACCACGAAAAATAAGTATGCTCGTGAAACTAGACGAACATCTTGGTATTGTGTACAAAGAACACTGTATATCGAAAATTGACCTCCAGCTCTATCGTGTCCACTCAAACATGAGGAGGTCTTTGTACAGCGTGGTCAGTTGAAGAACATCATAAACGATAGGTTCGGTTGGGATCTAGCTAACTCTCCCGTTAAAACCAAATTGATGTGCAAGTGGGTGTGTTTCGCAAAATGTGCACAATTTCGGTTCAGATGGAACACAATGTTGGAGGAAATTCAGGGAGCGCGAAACGGACTTTCGAGGGTTTTCAGCAACCTTATGATTAGTGTTCTCCCCAGGTGATTCCAACTATTGGTTACCCACAGAACCATTACAAAAACGCGATAGAAATGTCTAAAAACCTAACGAAATGCAAGCATGTGGTGTGAAATACTCTAAACTTCACAAGGTAGTCCGGGTTTTACCATCTGTATTTCAGCTCACCAAAAGCTAGCCCCAATGTTTGGTGGCAGTGTTTGGCCTTATCCGAAGGCACCCGCCAAATACTCTCATTTGCACACAGATCCGGCTCGACAGGAAACTCAACTGAATTCAGCTAGATCTCTCTTTCATGATGGCCGTCTTCAACTGGGCTGTCGAAGGGTTTCCAGCAGCTTTATAGGAAGTGTGTTACGCCCGGACGCCATGTACCGTTTAACTTGCTGTCCTATAAATGCCACCACTGAGGTGACATATCTATCTATCCTCTCGCAGTCCTGGGGAAATTTGGGCTTCGAATTACAGTGTCTCCGGCCATCCGCGAGGTGAGACACATCAGTGGTTAGAGACATTGTCTGGCATGGCCCAGTCGAGCCCCCAAAGGCAGTCGTGCATCGAACCTGTTGCCTTCAAAGCATAGCTCGCCATCCAATCTCCCCAGTGAAGCGTCTACTGTTAACTCTGTTTTTATGAATCAATTATATTAGCTAGCGCCTCCAACGCGCAGCTACCTACACCACCTCCCGAAATCATCGGTGAACAAAACTGTGGCATCTAGAACCATTGTATGGCATGTACGCGTTTTTTACACCTGATGGTCTCCAGCCAAGGAAGACGCGGATCAGGAGAACATAAGCTTGGAACAGAGTCGTTATTACGGTACACCTAACTGGATCACGATCCACTACATCAATCGTCTTTCGCCGGTTCCGAAGAACTCGAGTGATGGACTTATTTGCAGATAGCAACAGCTATGGCTCATCGCTCATGTCATTCCACCGGCTACGCTGCGTCACAGGCAGATGAGAGTTTAAGGCATCCGCCTCCCCGAAACAATGTTTGCAAATGGTCTCCGTGGGGGGCCTGCGTGAAGTATTCAACGCCATCTCCAGTCACTGTAATTTATTTTCATTTTGACAAGCACTCCTTGCAAAAATACAAGTTGATCAGCTTGAAAATGGCGACCAAAATAAACGTCGTTGTAAAGGTTGCTGAAAACTCTTGGACAGTCCACGACCGTTTTTTCTCTTCTTGGGGCTCATCAGGTAAACGCT
>NW_008751829.1:573620-608137 GCF_000715545.1 Opisthorchis viverrini | reverse complement strand
TCTTCGACAGCCCACGACCGGTTTTGCCCTTCCAGTTTGGACTCATCAGGTAGGCGCAGTCCCCGAGTTTCCCTCAACCTTATGATCTAATTGAACCCTAATTGGACTGTTTCGGAGAAATACACTCATTTGCAAATCAATTTGGTTTTGTTGTAAGTTTTTGGTGCCTTGCCCACATCGACAATCATCTATCTTCGGGTGCCTGTTTGTGAGGCACTCGAAGAAAGAAGATGCTTCTTTATGTTCACTTTGTCTCGTCATCACAGAAATCGTAAAGCAATGAAGGGTTTTGAGAAAAACTGAATGTTGGACGAACTACCCCTGGGAATTAACAAATCTGGCCAATGCGAAAACGACCGAGAAAGGGTCACTATCTCAGTGCAATCCTGGCCGTAGAATGTGAAAGCACTGTTGAAAAACAAATGGTTTTAGTTCACCTACCAAGTGTTGGACATCGTTTGAATTGGCAAATCGAGCTTCTAATGATGGAGTAAACATGATGGAGCTATGAAATGCTAACTTTTAGAGGTCAAGGTGTGACGGTGACACCATGCGATAAAGCGCAGATGATTTATTTGAAAGCCTTATTGTGAAGAAAAGAGTAAAGATGGACGGGAAAGGGACTTAGTGCTAGCTTAACACAATCATTCCGAGGTGCCTATACCTCCAGACATTCACTCAGGTGATCTGGATAGAAAATGATAACAAAAACGCCGTTGACATCAGTTGGCAGCCATATCTTGTAGTTTCTCTAACCAGGCACAGTAAGGATAACGCGGTCCCCATGCCGGAAGGCGAGTGGCACCGACAGCACCCAATAAAAAGGAAAGATCGCAACCTGCTGACCGTAGTTTAGATATGAACTTCAGGAAATATCGGCTCATAGTGCCTGTAGCTAGTGGCAAGTCGACCGTTCGAGCCGTTTCATCTCATCACACCTTGCAGAGGTTGCTCAAAGTTCGGCAAAACCTGCGTTTCACCATCGGTGTCCCCAAAGCATTGGTCGGGTCTGGTGGGAACATTGGATTAGTAATGCTGAGGTACGCCATACGATCTTAGGAAGAAGGAACTTTTCAGTTATAGATGAGTTACTCCCGCTTCATAGGTTACTCCGCGTGCCAGAAGACCGTCTGCCTCGCAGAGCTCTTTTCGCCCAGCCCTGTTCTGAGTGAGAGTGATCGGGAGGAAGACAATGTATGGTCTGGCAACGAAGTCTGAAAGAACTAACCAGTAAACTTAGTCTGGTCGACAACTACCGACTCCCAGAATAAGGACTCTGGTACTCACCAACGGCTAATGACACTAGCAGAAATGGCCCAATCACGTAGCCAGTGGTGCTCGGGCATCAAATTTATCGACCTCAATGCTTAGCTACCCGATTTCCGAACAAACTGAACATGCCTTCACCTCCAAGGCTTGGTTGTGTCTCACACTCTCGTCTTCGGTGATCGAACCTGAAGCAACTTGTTAGGCGGAATTCCACACGGATCCCGCTCTACCGCTCGCACTCAGGTGCTGCTACGGCCAAGAAGTCCCTCGCACGCAAGACTGGCCAAGAATTCGGACACTTGCCAGTCAGGCATCAAGCCGAGATCTGATTGGTCGAAAGTCTGGACCCAACAGCCAATCATGACCCAGTATTGGTTGAATGCCAGTTGCCAATGGCGCATCCAGAACGCGTCAGAATCTCCAGAAGATTATTGCCACCCACGCTATATATACATATACGAAGCGCTGTACAACTGTTCCTGACTTCGTTTTGGGCGGTACTATACCTTGTGCACCTTTGGTGGTTGTTTTGACGTGAACGCTAGCTTGGGAGGCTCAGACCGAGAACTAAGCTGAGAAAAATACCGTTACTACACAACTGGAACCAATGTATCTATGATACACGGTTTATAGCTGATAAAGTGAATTGATGGATTGTGGTGCACACTTGTGGAAGTCGAAAGCTCCGAAGAGCATACCCCAAAAAGGCCAAAGAGGACGCTGTGCAACAAATGTGATATTTCTTCGCCAAGCGGTCGATAAAACTCGCACTAAACTCACGCTTTGCGACAAAAAAAGGTTGAGTGTCACCAGCTCCGTTTTGTCTGGACACTGTATTTGGCCGTTGAAATACATACATACATAGTAGAGAAACAGCACACTTCCCCTTAGTTGCCAAAAACGCACCGTACAAGAATGTGTCGCAACGATCAATGGGGCGCTTCACACATCTTAGCATCTATAGTTTTTTGTTCCGTACCAATAATCTTTTTAATGAAGCTTTCTCCCCGTAAGTGAAGCCGATCGATGCTGAAGAAGCCGAGAAGCATGGCAAATCATCAACAGTGCACATCTCATGAAACTCCAGCAAGCCTCGATGGATCAAACAGGTGTACAGTGCTTCTCGGCTTGTCCACAATGGCTGGTTTCACAAATAGGTTGAAGCCTCCACCGCTGCCAACAACCTATAAGTACATCCAAAGGAGGTCACTCTTCTAACCCCATCATCCCATGTCGTCAATCAAGCTAGAGTCGCTTGCTCATTTGTCCTACGTAAGCGGTCGTTCAAGAACGAACCGACCTCAGTCGTGCACGTCCCCGAGGCTACCAAAGTGGCATGCTATGACCTCGTAATCACGAGGAGCACGAATCTAATCAGGATGACTTGTCCGAAAGGAGTAATAGACGAGGTCTCGTCAATACCCGAGATTTCGCTTGAAACCCCATAGGGACTTCTGCAAGTAAACACGCGAAAACAAACTGTCCTTGGTCTACTGACATGACGCTTACTAGTTGAAGTGCAGGGACCTTTCCAGTGAATAAGGCCATGATTCAATCCCAATAGAACCCATGGCATTGGTTTATTCCAGAGCCTCTACACTTTTGAGGGACGCCCGACACGTGTGGACTATTCAAGTTCGCACACTGAAACCAGATGTACACATTGGTTTAGCGCGAGTGGTGAAAGGAAGAAGGCCTTCGCTGCAGAGTTATTTATTAGAAAATGCCAACTGAACGGTTACAGAATATTGGACAGGGAGGCAAAACTCTCATATGCATCTCGCCTACAAAACTGAATATCCATCGTCTCCTTGAACGCGTCTTCCTGAACTTTACTCGATATTCATTTACTGTTTCTCGCGTCCAAGCTAATGCTACAGAGCAACTCCACAAATTCCGCAAGAGATCTCCCTTTTCAAGAGACGCAAAGCGAATTTACGAGAAGAAAACATACTACTCGCGTGCCTCCCCATCAGTAGTGTCACCGCTTCAGTGCTAGTCACCATGCCACCTAACGGAGTCTGCTGACCACGGCACTGTAGTAGATCCTTACAGATATGGGATAGGCGAACGAACCAAGATGCATCCCATTTTATTTACCTCTCGCTAGTATAGAAAGATCTTAAACAAAGTGTGAAACACCGCATGTGCACTTGTAAGATTACCGGATAGGGCGTATGAAGCACCTGCTCGTTAATGGTCCAAGTTTCTGTCCGGATACTGTAGTATCCACACAGCATGCTCATGGGTTAAAGACACTGTTCAGACGATAGGTAGGCAAGTACAACCCAGTCAGTGATGGGAGACGCGCAGGCCTCTACCCAGGCACTTGCTCGTTTTCTTTTCAGGATCTAGACTAATGATGGTTGCCAAACATTTAGTTATCTGCTTGAGAATTCAACAAAACGAAAGTTTTTTGCGTGCGCTGGTGGTCGATCCGGAATTCGGTCTAGTAACATCTAACGAATCGGGTTAGCTATGCAGATTTAGTTTGCAATATTGGCTGTGGAAATATTATGATCTGGTAAATTACAGGTAGTGTTATTTTCTCAGGTGATACCCAACAGGGCTGAACAAAAGCGGTCACTTCAGGGCAGTATCGGTCTAGGTATAATCTGGCCGCCGTAGTTTGTCGTTTTAACCAAATCCATCTGTCGATGGTAACTCCCGGATGGATTGTGCCGTCCGCTGTTCTCGGGTCGACACTTATGTTACAATCAACCAAGATAGACACATGTTACCTGCTTATCTTGTTCCAGCTCGCCCATTGTAACTCGGGTTCGTTTCAGATCTCCCTCTAAACGTCGTCTGGCCACCTCGGCTTCGGTATATCTGGTTTCCGCATCGTCCAACGATCGTAGCAGTTGACGCCTATCCTCGTCAAGCCAACTCTCCGAAGACTTGAGCTTGTCCAGTCGGGCCTGTGAAAGCAATCGGGGGGGAGGGTATCGAGTTACGTTTTATAATGTCTCCCTCGTGCTTCTCAACCTACGACTAGTCTAGCTAAGAGGTATGTTAAATTTAGATTAAGAATAATTTTTGGTCGGTCCACACCGAGAAGAAGCCCTGTACTGGAATTTCGCTCATATTGGAAGCCTTTGACATGGTTTGCCCAAGTCCTTAAACTACGACTCAGCATCTACCCTGGCTGCGTCAATCGATTTGCCCAATTGCCGAGGTGTTTCATTCAACTGCCGCCGTGGATGTCTAAAACCTGTTCTAATAAGAGAGAAACTCGAGTCAGGTGCTTCCGTTCTTCAATTTATACGAGTAAAGTTGTGTCAAAGTACGAGAAGGAGTGTTCCCACAGCAGCTGGAATGAACACAAGTTCCACGACCTCCGTAACTTCCGACAGCACAAAATGACGGACAAAACTAAGGCATACTATTAGGTCATTGTTCAAGGCGTTGGGTTTACCGTTCACCTCACTCAAGCGTAAATATGTTCACCTGTTCGGACGGGAAATTTCAGACGCGCTGGTGGAGTAGCACGAACGCGCTAGTCCCGCATGTCAGATGTCCAGTGTTCCAATCCCGGCGAAGGTATGCACGTTCGATGAGCTCTAATAAGGACGAAATTCGAGTCTGGTGTGGACTCACCAGAGTGATTGCGCCGGGGCAGGACGATGACTAGTCAAACGAGAGTGATCTGAGATTCGAGTCTGTGTGGACTCACCAGAGTGATTGCGCCGGGGCAGGACGATGACTAGTCAAACGAGAGTGATCTGAGCGTGTAAAAATTATCTGCTAACTAAAAAACCGACTGAAAATTATCCGTGAGGTAGACCTATACCCTGTGAGGATGTGTGACGAGCGTTTCATCAAAACTCGATTCAAAAACGGCGCACCAAAACTTACGTGCAGTTGCATTTTCTCCTCCTCGCACAAAGCCAGCTGTTGTTCGACCACTGCGAGCCTATCTTTCGCAGTATCGTATTCTTTGTCTCGCTTGCACATGAATGCTTCCTGCTCTGAGATGGCAGCTTTCATCGAACGCAACTGCTCCATAATTCCCAGCTTGTCTGTTTTTTTAGAAAAGAGACGAAAATAGATTTACATCAGAAGGGTTTCTTCATTGCAAATACTATTGCTTCCATGTGAACCGCGTCCCATAACATTTTGATCAGTCTGAAGCATGGATACTGCGAGTCACGTGGACTGTGATTATCGGGTCTCAATGCTTTTGTTGTCCTTGTCATCATCACCACCATCATTGTCAGCTGTAATAACCGCGTACTCATCGTACAGTGGTTGTGGCTGCCACAGTTTCGTTCACCGATGATTTGGGGAGGTGGGGTGGGTAGCTGCGCATTGAAGGCGGGAGCTGACAAATTGGTGCTTAAATACAGGACTGTTGGTGGACATTTAAGTAGGGGGGCTGGGAAGGGAACCATGCACTGAAGGCAGTTGCTTGGATGCACCAGCGCCATCGAGAGCACGACTGGTCCAGGTCTGTGTATTTAACCATTAGTATGCCTCCTCTCGGGGGCCCCGTCCAAGGAGACGGCAATGAC
The DNA here is from genome assembly GCF_000715545.1 of Opisthorchis viverrini. NCBI lineage: Eukaryota > Metazoa > Platyhelminthes > Trematoda > Opisthorchiida > Opisthorchiidae > Opisthorchis > Opisthorchis viverrini. Next base: position 602,354 of record NW_008751829.1, on the reverse strand, counting down.
GAGCGCAGCTGAGTTTGCTGGTGATATCTTTCACAATTCATTGCCAAGTTCTGTTGTGTTGCGCTTGTGACACGTGCATGCTCAGTAAAATCTTCAAACAGTTTGGTATTTACTCAAGAATTCTTTCAAACAGACACCGAACGGTGCTACTCACATAGTCTGCCAGATGCTGGCCATCACATGAATAGGCGCACCCTGCCGAACCGGAAACTAAGTCTTTCTCCAGCTTACCCCATAACCGTCAAGATGGTGGAAACTTAAAACAACATACTATAGGAAGAAAAATTGTGGAATCAGTGCTTACACGAAAGGACGAAACGCAAGCGGTGCCCCTTCAGAGCAATAAATTTGTGCTGTTCAAAACGAATAGCAACGTGAAAACCGGGACTAATAACACTTTCCGATGTCATCAGCTCACTATGATTAGTAAAATGTGGTATTAAATAAATGAATAAACCAAGAACTACGGGAACACTTACCACGCTCTATGCCATTTAGTGTGGACTGGAGCTGTCCAATTCGCTGCTCTCGATCGGCCACCTGTCTGCGTAGGTCGAACAATTGTTCCTCACTCAATCTCGCTTTGATGTCCTTCGAGTCGCGATCACGCTCGATCTCGACCAAATGACGCAGGAACTCGCGCAGCACCATTCGAACCGCCTCAGGGTCCAGATCTGATCCGGGCAAACCGCGATAGCGAATACTGCCCAGGTGTGTGCGTAAGGTATGTTGCCATTGCGTGGATATATTGGCCAATACAAGCTCACTAGTTGTTCCCATGGGTCCGGTATCCAGCGCCTCGGAGGCAGCGTAACCCAACTTATGGAAGGAGTCCAAATTTCGCTCGACAGATGTGGGTCGATCAGTAATGCTGTCCATTTTGTCTGCCAGAGTTAAGCGAAAAACTGATTTAGTTCACCAAGCGGAGCGTGTTATCTCGGTTGAGTACATATAAGATGATCCTCGTGGTGCCCTCTAAGTTTCTAGCTACAATCTTCGCTAACAGGAAAAGGGGTTATCCTTAGGCGGTTGACTCAAACTAATCATCTTGTCATCAGGTCCTCGGGTAATATTCCTCCTCTCACGGATACGACTGTATTTCCGTCGCGCAGCATCATATATCGATCAGAATAGAGCGGCAATCGTCCCCGAGTATCTTCATGTCGAGAACTGGTTCAACATTGCAAGAATATTGTTTTTGCAGGCGCACGAAACCAGGATCTCTCTGAAAAGAAGTTATCAAACCTGTTTACAAATAAGGCTCCTCGGTTGATCCTGTTTTCTGATAGTTTTTAAAAGTTCTGTTGATAATTTCTGCCGATTGTTTCTTGATTTCTAGATTGTTCTACGCCGACTGATCACTGACAGTGAGCACTAATGGAATCAGGTAGAATTGCTCTGCTATGTAAAGGCTTGATCTTCATGATCAGGAAAAGGTCTGCGGAAATTCTTCTGGTATATTTTTGAAAATCAGCTGTCTCATGATTGATTACATTTCACTTTGACGAATGAGCTAAAAATGAAACAAGTGAGTCTGGAAAATTCTCAAGGAGCTCTGCGGACACAGTCTTGGTCACAAAGGTTAACCGAATGAGAGAGTGGATTGCCACATACTGGAACTATTCTGACTTACACTCGATGAAACATGATTGTGGTAAGCCAGCACTAAGTCCCTTCCCCGTTCACCTTTACTCTTTCCTTTACAATAAGGCTTTCAAATAAATCATGGTTGTACGGCAGTGAAGCATCGGTGTTGAACACTGATGTCATGCTCTCGATGATGATGATGATGATGACGACGTTCGTAGGCTCATACACACACGGACAATTTATAGTCGTGAATTTTGCCATTTTCACGTGCGACACGCATACCTGGACAAATGTGCACTCTAAAGCGTACTCACTTCGAGGTGGCGAAATAGATTTGGAACGCCGTTGTCTTATCGAAGACCGTACTCGGCGAATAAACGGTGGATACAACTCGCCGGAGTCATACTGAGAACGACGAAAGCCCCTAGTGCGTGGTCTCAATGCGGTTTGGCCTCGGGCGGTCAAACGGTTCCGCAGTACACGTTCAGCCACTCGTTTCAAGGCCAAATCGCTATCCCCATCTTCTTCAGATCGTTGTGTCTGAGAATCCAAGTCAAACAACTCCATACTTCTTGGTCCGGTTTTACGTGATTTATCTTCCTCTGTGTCATCCATGGCTTCCGTCGGGCTAATGTCAGGCTCCGGTTGAGGTGTATCGGTTTTGTCCGGAAGACCTAGATACTGTGACTGCCGAAATCCCAACAGACGTCGTAGAATGCTGTGTATGGCGGAAAGTCTGGTCTCAGCCTCTTGCCTGGCTACCAGTGTGTCAGAGAATTCGGCTTCCATCCCGTGTAGATGAGTCTGTGTCTCGGTCAAAGAGGTGCGCAGTTCGCCAATGATTAGGTGAGATTGTTCAATCTGCAATAGATGGGAGGAAAAGGCACCTGAACCGTATGATAACTATGGATTAGATTCTGAAGAGGTTTAGGAATGAACTGACTAGGTTGCCTGGATCTCAGCTGAGTCACGGCACCAGTTTGCTAGCTTGGTGTTGCTGATGATGACTGGAGTTGGGTGGAGTGAATTCATTGCAGGAGCACGCACACACCAAAAGAACAAACGTCCTGTGAATTTGTCCGATGAACAGTTGGGTGGAACAGGAATTGACAAAGTCGAAAACGTTTATCTGATTAAGCATCAGGGTTGTCTTTGCTTGAAACAATAACACTGAGTAAGTAACTTAGATACAAGAAGTTAACGAGGCTCACCAATTAGGCTTATAGATCCCGGGAGATTGTGAGCGACAGCACGTGTTGAGTCAGCTAGAATAATAATCGCACTATGATTGGATAGTATCAAGAAGGTTAGATTCTTGAAGGTAACCACAGAATGCCCGAAATCTATTGAGAGCCCCTCAATTCCACCAGATGCCGACCAGACAGTCGTGATTTAAAGCCAGGCAGCGCAATACAGCGTTGGACGAAGGTCAGACCGCTGTATTGCACACTCGCGCAATGAAAACGTTCAACTCCTTGTCGGCGAGTCTTTTCTCCGACACTAGACACTGGATCGGAGACAGCACTCAGATATAACAGATAGGCGGGAGTCTGAAGCCTCGCATCCAGCAGAAAGATGTCATAATTTTCATTTTACTCTTGATTTCTTACTCTCAGTATTTTCAAAATCAAGAGGTTTCACCCTGATGATCACATAAGTCCTTTAACAAGTTCTCTCACGAAGGATACTGGCTGAGTTTCGGCATAACTCCTATCGAATCTGGTCCCGATGAAGGTTTGTCTTCATAATCTTACAGTGTAACTCGACATTCAAATCCATAGACAGTAAACTGTGTGCTCTACGCATTCACACACAACTACAGAAGTCACTGAATTATCAACGACCATAACTTCCCAAAAAAATGTGATTAGATATATTCACCAATTTTGGTGACATAGGTTGGAGTGAAGGTGCCCAACATCGAATTCGGCTAAGCCCTTTTTTACCTGGCTTATTGACTGACACTCGTCACAAAAAACAATGTCGCCTTTCGAGAAATCCACTCATCTACAAATCGATTTGGTTTTCACGAGAGACTCAACTGAATCTCTCGTTTGTGATATCCTACAAGTGAATGTGCTGCATACAGGCCACCTCATGTTTCAGTTGGAACGATATTCGAGATATCGCAGTATATTTTCGTGAAGGAAACTACTCATAAGGTTGCTGAAAAATCTTCGACAACCCACGACCGGTTTCACCCTTCCAGTTCGAGCTCATCAGGTGGGCGCTGTCCACGAGTTTCCGTCAACCTTATGTTCTACTTGAACCCAAATCGGACTGTTTTCGACAAATACACTCATTTGCAAATCAATTTGGTTTTCACAAGAGACTCAACTGAATCTCTCGTTGATGGGCCCCCAGAAGGGCGTGACCGGTCGTGGGCTGTCGAAGAAGTTACAGCAACCTTGTGAGTAGTTTCCTTTATGAAAATGTTGGCTTTATTTGGAAATGCTTTTTCTGAACGTACTTATTCTTGAAACTAGCAAGCGTAAACAATGAGTACCATTTCACCCTGGTGTCGAGAGGAAAGAAGTACCTGCTCCCATATTAGCCTTCGAATGTTGGCGAAACTTCACTTCAGCTCGCTAAATGAGTACCAGTCGTTCAAGCAATCAATCCACCAACTAAACTAAAAACAGTACTGACAAAGATTGCTGTTGGTTTGTTCGCCGCTCCCTAACAATACACTGATGATGTCACCTCAATTGGTGGTGAAACGTTTTCCCAGCTCAGCGAACAAACCAACGACCATCTATGCTATCTGAGCTACCAATATTCTCCCCCATAGCACTGACAAGATTTCACCAAAAATGCATCAGATGCCCCCGAGTTACTGTTTATTCAGCTAGTTGCAATCACAGTACAGTAGCGACCTAAGCAAGAAATAAAAAACAGTGCAACTTGACGAATTCTTCTGTGCAAGCAAGGTTTTGAAGGACTCGGAAAATGAAGAACCCGTACGTCCAGGAGAAAGTAAGCTTAGGCAGTTCACTGAAGCCATCTGCTCTATTGTAGTTCACAGTAAGTCAGAAGAACGCGTAAGTACGGACACGGGTGTATTGGGTACACGCGGCCAATCTGGTCCGCTTTCGTGGCAGGCAAGCAAAACAACTGAGTCACATATCCAGTCCACCCACAGCGCTCACGCGAGCCAACCAATCGGACACACATCCAATCAGCCACTCAAGTCACATGCCAGATCGATGGTGGAACGACGAACGGACACGCACCGCACACGCGTCTGACACACCGAAGCAACTGTCACATGCTCCATCTGGGTAATACTTATACGCCGCAGTCAGTTAAGAAGTTGTTCCCGCAGACCCAGCACTCCCAAACTCTTATTTGAGACTGCACATTCCGTTGTAAACTTCCTTTGGATGCCTGGAGTTCAAGTTTAGACACGGCGCCTATCGATAGGAGCAAGTCGCTAGGAGAGCTCTGGCAATTGGTGATTCATTTACCTACATAGTGGGCCCCGTTTTCTTGGTCTGTATGTCTGACCGCTGTGGATAACTCACTGTTGTCACTAAGTACCAGACTCTTCGAACCATGACGCTCCACAAAAGATTCAATCAACTGGTATCTCCAAATCTACCCAGTCTATGCATCGCTAAGAGTGAGGTACTGCCAATCCAATGACAACACTGAGTAAGCCTCAGCAATCACACAAACAGACCAGGAAACGGAACCCAATATGGAGACCAGCGAACAATAGTCAATGTGGGGAAATCAGAAGGGTCAAGTCTCAAGGCTTCCCGGACATTCAGTAATGAGACAGGCCACCCAACAAGCCAATATGAATGCTCACCCAAACGACCAATGATCAATCAAGGTCAACCTGGTTGAGTAAATCCTACATCGATCCACGTACAAGCAACAACCACACAACTTCAATCTCAACGCACTGATAACGAAAGGCTAAATTTCCCAGCTCAGCGAACAAATCAATGACCGTCGTCACAATTTCAGCCAACAATGTTCTCTTCAGCTACACTGCTGACTAGTTCTGGTTTTCTTCTACCACCTGAGGAGAAATTACTCCTGATTTCCGCAGAGATATGTTCGTGTACCTTTCCTGGCCGAGCAGCAATGTGATTACGTTTCTCCTAGACGGAACTAGCGCCACTGGAGCAGCAATTCAATAGGTAACCACACGATGTGGTTACCGTGACTGAAGGATGGGCGACAGTATGTCGTGTCTATGTAAGAGCTAATCATCTGGCCTACAACCTGATCCTCGGCTCTGTTTTGCTTAACAGTGTGATCGACCGCTAACCTGAATTTTTCTGTTTTCATGTCCTCTATTCAGTTTAGTCTATCGTAACCTGCGAACAATATGAGCAATTGTAACCGTATTTAAAATAACTAGTGTTCGTATCCTGATAGTCAGTAGCGCTGGGATTCATGAATGACCATTAGGTTGGTACAAAGCACACGAAGGCGGTGCATTAATCAGGTTATTTCTTCAGAAGTCATGGGGTTCTTTTTGAATTCACTGAGATGCAAACCGCTGGTGATCCCACTGGGGATGAGGCAGCTGTATACTACTTCTAAGCTTTTCAGCATAGACTAGTTTCGCTGACAAAACGAAAACTCTGTTGAGAATCGCCAAGTTTCTTCCTACTAACCGCAACTGATAAGCGACTCAGAGGGAGAATAATTTCACAAGATGAGCGAAACTTCAATCTGAGAAGTCGTCACTCGTGTAGCGAGTCAATATGTGACCACGTGACGTCGTTGGATTGACCACGGGATGAGTGGCACTACACTGTGTCTGAGCGAGAGCCAATCACACCGAAGATCAATCGCTGGTGGCCAAACGGCCAATCACTGATAGGAAGGCCGCCGCTATGAAAATCTCGGAGTTGTGCACAGCTGATCATTCCCAACAAGGTTGAAGCAGATTCTCGAATTTTCAGCGTAGACTGGCTTTATTGACAGAACAAAACTTCTAGTAAAAACATACTGTTGGACACAAATGCTGTCTGGATTACACTGCGTCGTAGTTCTGCGGTACACTGTACGCACCAGGACTGTACAGAGTGAAACCAACCCGAACTCGGATCAGAAATAAAAACGAAAGCCGACGCAGAACGATTGGAAGATGGCATCCCGGAAATTCGGAGGCAGAAACAAACAAGGATGTCAGAGCTGTCGTTCAGTAAAAAACAGTAAAACAGCGGTGTCTGTATTAAGGAAAAGAAGCTGTATGTAAAAAAAAACGAGCAATCAACATCGGGCACGACCATGGTCCTCCACTGTGGGCTTTTTAGGTAAGTTCACCTCATTTGTTTGAACTAAAGTTTCCATGCTCTCTAATCAGTTACCTTTGGACTGAATGTTCCCTATAGGGTTTCACAATACCAATTTATACTCTCCATGGCGTGAGAGGTGAGTAAATGAGGCGTGAGTGATGGAAAACCCATTTTAAAAACCCTTTTATCGAGTTTAAAGTACCCTACTGGGATAGTAAAAATGTCAAATTTGACTCAAAACATCATGTGAGGTAGCTGTTTTTGAAAATCACTTGGAGGGCAAGGTCACTCTATCCCATTTCATCCCAGTTTCAACCTACCTTCTTCTCCAACGCCTGCTTTGTCTCTTCCAAGCACCGGAAGTCACGATGCCACTCTTCGGTCGCTTGGTTGGCCGCACGCTCACGGTTTCGCAAAGCGTCTTCCAACTCTGTGACTTGTCTTGTCAAGTTATTGACCTCTGACTGGAGAGCCGACTTTGAACTATCAAGATCCAACAAGCGTTGCTTTAGGCCAGCCTTATCCCTGCAAAAAGGCGAAGGTTGTTGGTACGAACAGAGTGATAAATATACCTCAGCAAAGTAGCAAGATCCCACTAAGCTAGTTAATCATTGCGAAAATAGATTCTTTCGCTATTTTTGTCACGAAATAATCAACCGTATGAGGACAGAGGAAACGATGCGCTTCATGGCTTACACTCATCCACGTTAAGGTTCTGCTTGGCGTTCGATCAAGAACACCCAGACATCTGGAGTGTTTGGCCTGGCATATTATCCAAACAAGTCGTATTTTCGTCGCACATGTGAATCTCTTACCTTGACAAGCTGTTAACCTAGACGAAATGCGCCAATCACAAGGTTGCTTCTTTGGCAGCTCACGATCAATTTCACGCTTCTTGGGTCCTATCAAGTGCAAATGAGTGTATTTCGTGAAACCGTTGACGTATTCAGAAAGACGTGGGATTGCTTGTAGATAAACAAAAATCCGTGTCCTCTTGGCTGTTGAGTAACGAGGAGCAATCAGCAAACCGAGCTATAGACCTGGGATCTCACCGAAACTTCATGGTTGCCCGAAAGGGTTCACAATTGCATGAAGTGCGGTAACGTGGCTAATCGGTTGAGTTTTTAACCTTTCCACCAGTTGCTTTCAAGTATGAAAACGGTCAAGCACTTCGAAGACTGACAAGCAATGGTGTTTACTGGCTGATGATCTTTTCTGGAAAGGGTTTACAATTGAAGTAGACTTCAAGGGATTTCATCAAACTCGTCACTCAATAATTTGTATTTCTACAGGAAATACAGTCGAGTGGAAATTCAAATCAGTGAGTGCGTGTGGTTCGACGTGCCCAAATCAAGTTAGTTCGCACACGATGAAGGAGGAATATGAGAACGCATGACGCTGCGAAAGTTTTCATGAGATCCACTCACATTTGATTGGTCACGTGTTGAGGGTGTTGATTGTATCGATTATCTACAAAATGGTCTAGGTTTGGCTAACCCCGATTACTGCTACTGACTGCAACTAAGCGACAAGATCAAAACTATAAAGTTTAAATTGAAATAAAAAATTTTAGTCTCTCAGATCGATATCTTTCGGTGCAATTGCAATTGTGCAACAAGCTGACCATACTACTCAGTTTTCCAGGTATGTGTATCTAAGTGTTGTATCGCGGGTGGCCGGCTATTGGTTACGCCTGCACTGAGCCTACCAGACTATGCGATAAGGGGAAGACAGAGAACTCGAGACACGGCTGTATTGTCAGGACAAAACAAACAGAGCTTCTGCGTAAATATATAGGATGACTAAATGGCAAATATATGGTCGTTCACTTGTTCGCTCTGTACAGCCAATGGCGGTCTTCCGGTCGTGAACAATTTCCGCCCCACTCCACTGGTCTTTTGTTGCTAAGCCGTGTATGGTGCGCTCCGCCAACGCACCTGCTTTCCGAACGTGTCGTACCGATGGTGACCTTGAGGATGCGTCACTCTCTGCACATGTACTTCTTCCATCTCTGGGTCCGTCCTGACACTAAGGACTGTGACAACAGATATCGATCAGTCCTACCAGACTTTCGTGATTTATCTTCATCATCGGTGCAAGAATAATCTTTCAGCACTTATTGGAGAGGAACTTTGGGCAGTTCTTTTCACAGTTCTTTTAACCTAACCAGAAATGTTTAATCGATAGGAGATGAAACGGTGATTGCTGAATGTAGAACATCCGGCAATGTCCGGTCCAAGTTGAGCTGAATTATCCTCGATTACGAGCGAAAGCACTGTCATCATAATGATAGCTTTTTGGCGAGGTAGATCTCAACAGAAATGTGGAATACTGGACTGGATGGTGGGAAGTGATGCTAAATTACCAGGCAACTTCACGACCTAGATAGGTCGTGGGCGGTCGAAGAGTTTTCAGCAACTTATGAGTAGTACATTACGCCTAGACAGGACCTACTTATTGGCTGCCCAGTGTTATTCGAATGCAATCACCGTTCTGGTCCCATTCCTATGCTTCTGTTATATCAAACAGCACCTGAGGTGACAGCAGCCCTTTACAAGCTAACTATAATATCAGCTGATAGTCATTCGGACTTGAGGAACCGTCCTCAAGCCAATCACCTGTTTTCCATTGAAGACGAACTCAGGTTTCGAGTATTTAACTATGAACATATCGATGTTTTAGCCAATACTGAAAACAAGGATCGATCGGTCTCAAGTGCCACCGGACCATTCACGAGAGAACTCATCCTATAAAGAGTGCAAAGAGAGGCGAAAGATGCTGCCGTAATCTAATAAAATACCATGTTTTGGCGTTAATAGAGTGAGGTTTAGCTGGAGCCAAAAGAGCCCTTCTTGATAGATCTACAGGGACACAACACTCCCTTGACTAGTCAGTGTTTCAACAAGTGAGCCGATGTGATACGCCAACACTCTGCCTTGATAAGTCTTGGGAAAGCTGTGTGTCACTTGTGACGTTCGGTAACTTTGTTCCCAATGGGGCCAACGTAGTACAACTTCTTACCTCCGTCCAAGGATAAGATACCACAACTAACTCAATTTCGACATCACCTAAAGAATGCCCGTTCTTGGGAGTCAATTTTACAAAAACTCTTGACTAGAGTACAGTCGGTTATTTGATGGTAGAGGTGCCGGGGGAAAGAGCAATGCATCTAATTCACCCTACCTAGTTTGAATACGAAAGGACGGGTTTCCTCACATATAGTTAATTTGTTAGACAATGGGCCTTTTCGTGCCACTAGCCCTGTCAAGAGTGGTTTTTCAAATTTGCGCTTAGGTTTCTTGAATCCATGTTTTGTGTGTACAGTACGGAATGAAGATCGCCTGAACCAGCCGAGAACAAAGGTGACTAATCAGATTTTTTATTTGCGCTGTTTCAGTACCCAGTTTGAACTTCACGTGATCGAGAAAACAGCCAAATGGAACGTTTGGACTTCGACAAGATCATGCTGATGAAGCGATCAAACTGAATTTGGGTACCTGTCGGCAAAGCAAAAACGAATGACGTAGCCAGAGAGAAATTTTTAAGCGAGAACGATGTTTCCATGTGCGGTGATTTTCAAAGACCTAAAAAACACAATCATAGACCTCGCTACCCGTATTTTTCAAAATTAATTTGAAAAATACCGCTAGTCAACGCCTAGATGTTCAGTCTAATTTTGGGCACCCGCCGAGGGCAACTGTCAGGATCTCAATTAGTTGTATCATCCTATTAGAGCAATTTTCAGTAATATTGGTTATTTCAACTCACGCAGTTACTTCTGCGATCAACATGACAATCAAATGCTCCAAGTGAATTATCACATTCATGTGGGCTGTGGTCACAATGGGATTGGAAGAGATGTACGTTCAAGCGGAGAGATATCACGTTAGACAAAGGTCAGTTTGTCAACGATGAAGATGAAACGGTGGGTTAACACATGAGCTGTGTCTAACTCGGTACCTGAGCCTTGTATTGCTCAGCAACTTGCCCTCTATAATAGCTCAACTAGATGCAGGTTTGCGTTTCACGCTTAGGGTGGTGTAGAATAATATAAGGCTGAATTAAAACTTGTCTAGTACTCTCAGAAGCGACCATAATTAGGGGAGTTTCCCATCAAATGAGGCCCTTGTTTGGAGGTTTTGACCACGTGGCTCGCTTACTTCTTCGCAGAGGTTCTCCCTATCAAAGTAGTTCAGAAATCAAGCTTCCTTTGTTCGGTTTCCAAGGCACGCCGTCCCCTATTATTGTGGTAATGTGGTAATATAACAGCGATATCCGTCTCTTTGTCGCCACAACTTAACCTATTTGGATAGGCCTTTTCCGTGTTTGTTGAATAACTGCTTCAACCTAACCTCTTTCGGGTTTAACCAGTAGTTCACCTTTCCTCACGCAACTAGAGACTCATCTAGACTGTACGTGCGAATACTCACAAGTTCGCTTCGCCTCTGATCACTTGACACTGTCCTCGAAAAAGTACACTCCAATGAGAGCCATAAAACGAATGTGCTGCCCAGCGGATCATATCACTCTACTGGGTTCCAGCACCGAGTTTTCTCGATCCTACAGCATGCTGCCAGTTTCGGACTGACGATTCCAAATGTCGCCCCAAGCTGTGTTGCACTGTTGGGATCACTGTTATCAACACTGGTGAGTTCCACAGCTACGGAGATTATTGAATCCACCTGAGGAAGATGAATTCATTCAAACGTCAGCGATTCGACTGTAAGCCGAGCGATTCAGTAGCACTGACGTATAGGTAATCTCAGTTGATTCCCAAACGCCAAGTAATCTTTAGTGGAGTTCGGCATCTACCATATTGTGCCACTAGAATGAGAACTCCCTGCAGTCCTCTCACTCTCATTTGCGGGAATGTTAATATCTGTGTTCCAGCTGAAGTCACTGCCATTCTGTCCTTTATTTTAGCGATCGTTTAGGAAGACTACCGTGTATTTTTCAGGTCGATAAACCACCCTTTGTTGTTCATCGTAATCCCACTTGATGTCTAAGTTGGCTTTGAAGTAAGCAGACATTTCAATGATTGGTTCAAATTTACCGGAAGAACTTTCTCCAGCGTGTTTCGACTTTTTCCGCAGTCATTCAAAAGAGTCACGTGTACTCCACGGATTAATTCCAAGAACAAACGCATAGCCATCAGAAATTCCGCTTAACGTGGTCTCTTGCGTACCGCATACAGGGAGCTATTTTACAATGTGCATGTGATACATGTGTAGGGTTGTACCCTGAAAAAACGTCCTGTGATGCATGGAGCTTTCAGTGGCTTCACTTGAAGTAACCCTGCCGGTGTGCTGTGTGGCCCTCAAATCTCGTGAAGTACACACTACTAACAAGTAGCTAGTAGTGGAACGCCACAAGGCGTTATCTGCAACCAACAAAGAGAAGCAACTCAAGTTAAATGCAGAAACAAAACGGACGAACCAATCTAACAACACTGTGTATAACATTGTATTACTCACCGCCTTGAGATTTCTTCCTTGGCGTTACTGTCTTTGAGAGCATGACGTAATTCACCTATTTCTTGATCTAGCGAGTCGCGCTCGAAAGTGACCTTCTTCAACTGATTCCTTAATTCGACTGCTTCACGTCTAGCCTCAGCAGCTGAAGTGGTAACCTCTTTCAGGTTATCCTGAAGATCAGCCACTCTTCTCTCCGCAGTCGTCCGGTCCATTTCGGTTCCTTGCAACTGAGACCGTGTCACGTTGGTCATGCGCACCAGCTCGACTCGTTCCATTTCCGCAGTCTTCAACTGGCGACGAAGTTCATCGTTGGACACATCCAAGGCGTTCTTTTCACGTTCTGCTTCAGCTATTCTTTGCCGCAGTTCAATACATTCACGTCTGGCCGCGTCGTTGGCCTCTTCAGCTACAATGATATATATGAGGTTACAGGATCATCGTACGTCTTGTGAATTGACTAGAAGGGCCATGAGTCGAAACCACTTGTTTTGAGGTTGATTAAAACAAGTAGTTTCGATTGCACGCGTGGACCCATGTAGAGTTTCCGCACTATCTTAGATTGGTCACGCTCTGAGCTTGAATGCTGACTGATTTATAAGTAGGCGCATCTAGCAATCCATACCGGAAGGCTTTCATCACTGACTGAGGGTCGCATTCAACAGCAGTCAACAAGTGACTGAATCTCTGAACTTGGCCATAATTCGATAAAGTATCTAAATGTGTTCCCCAATGTGAACTGTGTCCACACTTTCTTCGGTGATTTCAACTTTGAAGTTGACCACAGAATACTGCAGCCATGAAACGCGGAAATTCGAGAATACCGGTGCCTAGTTGCCACGCAACCATATCAACTTATTTAACTAAAACTCATCAATACGTAAAAAGGAGAAAAAACGGCGAAACTGACTGTCTTCAAACATTCGCTCAGACAATCTAGCTAGAAGCTGACAGCATGAACTTCAGCCCCGTCGAGTAGTAGTCAATTCCTCCAAAATCTCCAGCAGACACAGCGTAGAAGACGTTGACCCCATCTTGGAAAGCAGATAGCATCGATGGCTGTCATAATTTCCACAGTTTCATTCAACATCTTCCACTCTCCCATACTTTGTCCACCTCTCGGCTTGCGTCACCATAAATACGGAGCAAAAAGGGCATTCTTCCAGGTCTGAATAGCATGTAATTAGGTTATCTCAGCTTCTGCCGATGTGCAGATTCTACAATTGATGCTGCCTCACCCAACAACCGATCACTTCGTCGTGAATCTCTGCGTTACGCAACTTCTGATCCTCAGACACTGATACTCAAAGACCTGAAGATGCCTCAGGTGCCCTACCCGGAAGGGTCAACTTTCCTAGCAGCTCATTATGGACTTACACAAACTCGGAAACACTTGAATGGCAAAAACAGGCAAACATAATTCTGATCTTCGATATCCGAACGGAAATTTCTTCTTTCTCACTTCCAACAGGGTCTATGCAACTTCGAAAGCACGTTGCTTCCAGTTCCATCTGCCCACCATTGAGTTTCGTGGAACATACCGTGATCTTGCAGTATGAAGCCATACTTTGTTAACCAACTGCTTTTGGTAGTTAAGACTCATTGCATGGGGGACTTAGGCAAGTGTGGAGCTTAGCAGAGTGCTACGAAATTCTGACTTGTCAATTCAGATCTGATCAGTGTTCCTCGTATACGTAAATTGGCAAATAGGCCAGCCAGCGGGCATGATGCAGTGAAGATCACACACTCCTCAAGGACACGAATAAAATAGCCCGTTCTGTCCTTGGGCACCAAATCAAATTTATCTAATCATCTAATATAAATGGAAAACGTTGCCCAAACTGTGAATTCTTACAGATAGGATAAAGTAGGGTGTGGAGACCGAAAGCGCACAAAAATGCATGTCTTGAGCTGGGATGTCACACACACACACACATTTAATTCCCATCTCGTCTGAACAATCTTCATTCCTGTCCCAGCGCAGTTAGTCTGGTGGGTCTATACAAAGAAGAGGAGCACTGAATTCAGCTCTTATCACAGACAACTAGTAGTCCTGCGATCTGAAATTCGGTCACCTAACACCAAGATGATTGCGTCAGCAAGACAATGATTAGGAAATCAACAAATCCTGTAACCACGCACAACTAAAACTTGATCAAACATTTTGGTCTAACATTTTGTTAGAAAGGAAATAAGTATCTGTTGCGCCTGGCTCTCAGCAAACGTTCACAAGCGACCAAAAGTTAGCGAGGTCCCACCTGTTCGCACTCGGCGGGCCAGTTCAAGGATTTCTGATCGGTTTCCATCGCGTGATTCTTCGGCTAGTCGAGTTTGCAGTTGTAAATCGCTGGTCTCTTTGATCAGCTGATCACGATGGGCTTCAAGGTCGTGAACTCGGATGCGAAGTTCATGTACCTCCCGTTCATGTTGAGCACTGAAAACGAAGTAAAAGTGAGGAGAAAACGGTAGCATCGAGTTATGAAAACCCCGTACCGTCCCATGGACTCATATTTTGGTGTCGAATTTCTTAAGACTGCATTCAGTAGCCAGTTTAATGAGGTTACGGGAGCGGGAACAGGGATTTTAGAATATGTGAGCCAATGAGCCGTCTGTTGGGCTACGCGGTGTGGCATCCTATGGCCCGGAAGAGTTCGACTTAGTATACACTGTAGTGTGGCGTAGCACGTTATAATAAATTATAGTAAAGAATAATGGGACAGAGTATGGCATAACTCGGCATAAGATAATAATACAATTTAATTATATGATGCAATATGCTATATATATACATATATATATATATATATGTACACTATTAGGTTATGTTATATGTCGTTCAGCTGTAGTACCCTTTCGGTGCCTAACTGCCCTGCCACCAGAAGGTTGCACGAGGGCTGGGATACTACTAAGTTATCCAAGCCTAGACAGGGGAAGTCGAGAGGCAGAGGTCGGGTTCGAACCACGGACATTCCGGTCAGTAAATTTGCTTTCTTACCACTTGGTCCATCTCGCCCAATATATTGTATGTATTATATAATATAATAATACATAATAATACAATGATATAAAGCGTAATACATTGTAGTGCAGCGTGGCATAGAACAGTATGGTTTGCTGTGACATATCACAGCAGCAAAATACATATAGTACATAGTACACTCAGTGTATCCAGTGTAATATTACATAGCATTCTGGAGTAAGGGTGTTCAAGCGCACCAAATTTAAGCGTAGAAGAACATTGTATGGTTTGATAACGAATCAAACGGAACTTCACTTGAAACGATATCCGTATACAGCATACAATCGGAATGTGATTGGTTCTAGAGAGTTCATCGGACCCATAGTTTGAGGCTTATGAAGCCCCCATAAGGATCGCAGATGGCTAGAAAGATACACCTGACTGCTTTCAAGTCACTTCAACACCCGGAGTCCTGTGATACCACTTCGTCCAAAACCCATTCGCAAGTGTATTCAGTGTTGATTTGGTGACTCGTTCTGAAGGCTTACCAAGTTTCCTCCAGTTGATTTCGAAAGCTTCGTACCTCTTCTGTGGCTTTCCGAAGAGCCGAACGTTCTTGCTCACCGCGAACGTTGCTTTCTTGGTGCGATCGTTCCAGTGCGACCTGCAGATCGGTAATCTGTGGCATGAAAGTGAGGGAAAGGTAAGAAATTTTAGTCATTAACCTCAACAGTAAAAGCTGTGGAAATGCACCCAGCCTACTGAAAAGCATGATGAGTAGAACTTTAGTTCGTCTTCACAGTACCAGTTAGCTCTTGTGATATGCCGACAGCTTTTAAACAGAGGCGAAATCCACCAATTTCATCGACCCAGATGGAGGGGGCGAGACGCCTCAGTGGTTAGAGCGCGAATTTACTGACAGGAAGGTCCCTGGTTCGAACCTGACCTCTGCCTCTCGACTTCCCCTGTCTAGGCTGGAGCAACCTAGCAGTATCCCAGCCCCTGAGCTTCCTTTGGGTGGCATGGCAGCTAGGCACCGGAAGAATGTTACAGCTGATTAGCAGATCAGACTGTTGACCACATGGCCGTGCGTTTGTAGCGTTGAGTACAAACCAGTTTTGAGGACAATACCATCTGTGCGGAAGTGATGTTTTCGATGCTTCTTTGTTCGAGCTCTTGGAAAGTTGATGAAAAGAGCAAGCAAACCTGAAGCTAGCTAAAATAGACAATCAATTCTGATGTAAACTTGTTACACCATGTGAAGCCGATGTGAACGACATTCCGGTCAGGTGAGACCCAATGACCACTTTTTGTGTACAAATCTCACACCTGAGAATACGACTGACGACTGCCTATATGAGAGAAAAGGCTTATTGATTAGGACCTTCGGTGTTCTCAGTTTCATCTGCCAATTCGGCATAAAGGCGGTTGAAAAGCTGGTTTTCTTTTCGACGCCAAAGAGACAGGTGGGTGAGGGCTGTTTAATCTGTGTGAGTAACAGGGAAGACATACGTATAAGGTGATAACTACCCAGCTGTTTGATCGACGTGGCATTTGAACAGGAGAGTAGCCAACACTGAACAGAAGACCTTACTAATTTGGACACTCCCGGCCGCAACAGTCCAAAATTGGTTCACAATCAATCGCCTGTGTTCTGTTAATCCCGAACATAGAGTGCCTGCCCACGCTCAAAATATGTCAGTATACTCATTCTCTTGCTGCTGTGCAGCGGAATACATCGGACGCACGACTTGGCAACTCGGTCAAAGAATGAAGGAACACAACCCACCCTGGCTAGCTTCTGGAACTAGGAGGACGATGACCAATTCGGCGCACAACATGATACCCAGCCAAAGCTTGCTCCTTGCTTACAAGGCGCTGGCTAATCAACCCATATCAGTACAGCAACGCACAATCGCGGTGGCTGAGGCTTTTGCCATCGCAATCCGATCCTCCGTCCGCGAAAACGCCTTTTTCGCGTGTTGCACTTATCATGGTCCAACTCATCTCACCCCGTGCTGAATACATGTCAGGACGCGCCCAGACAGGAGAAAAAGCACATGTGCAGAGAGTGACGCATCCCCAAGGTCACCATCGGTACGACACGTCCGGAAAGTAGGGGTGAGTTGGCGGCTCTAACCAAACATGGCTTAGCAACATGCGGCCAGTGTAGTGGGCCTGAAATTGTTCACGATCGGAACACCATCATGGGCTGTACTGAACGAACAAGTGAACGACCATATTTGGCCATTTAGTCATCCTATATGTATACGCAGAAGATTTGTATGTTTTGTCCTGACAATACAGCCGTGTCCCGAGTTCTCTGTCTTCTCCCTATTAGTCTGGCAAGTGCAGGCGTAACCAATGGGCGGCCACCCACGATACAACATTACAGCACCTCCGCGCTGACAAGCTCACGTTGGTGACCTGACCTAGTTGTTCCTTGACAGGTAGTCAATGTCGTCTCTCAATGGCGCTCATGCATCCAAGCTATTGCCTTCAACGCATAGCTCCCTTCCCAATCCGCTCCCCACTTAATAGTCCACCTACAGTGCTGTATTTACGCACTAATTTATCAACTCCCGCCCCCAATGCGCAGTTACCTACCCCCCCCACCCCCCGTTCCCGAATCACCAGTGAACGAAAGTGTGGCAGCTACAACCACTGTACGACAAGTATGTGGTTATTACAGATGACAATGTTGATGATGACTCTCTGCCTCTCAGCCTTGGCAACTGTATGACTTTGAAAGAACTTGCCGAACACATGCTCGTCAACCCATCTGTGTTCTTATTATAAACGGGAATTTTCGGAATAACTAGGCTTCACGCATACCACTGTGGGAGGGAAGGAGCTGTTAAAAGGATCTGAGTGAAGATGACACAATTCACGAATTGTTTCTTTTTTCTGCGGTTCAATATATCCATCTTACTTGACTGCTGAACAACAATGTGGGCGGCTTCCTAGCGAAATTACGATTTGATCCTGGAATACCACTAAGGATGGCGAAATACACTCATTTGCAAGTAGAACAAGTAGAACATAAGGTTGACGGAAACCCGGGGACTGCGCCTATTTGATGAGCCCCAAGAAGGGCGAAACCGATCGTGGGCTGTCGACGAATTTTCAGCAACCTTATGAGTAATGCATTACAAAAATACTGAGCATGGTTTTTGTCGTCTCGACTTACCGTCTGTTGCAGCATGCTCACTCGTTCCTGCAGACCGGCCTTCTCCTCAGCTGCACGAAGCAGAGAACGTTGACGTTCTTGTTCGGAATACAAACGAGCTTCGTCTCGTTCTCTGCAAAGTGTCAAGTTGTTCAAGGTCAAATCCCTTCAAAAACAAAGTTCATGTCTAGGCGTAAAACTATTCCGTTTCTAAAGGACAACAGCAAAGTTTGAGCGCGGTAATGCCTGTCTCCACTTGCATGAGAATTCAGGAATAGTTTTTTTCAGCTGAGATGTTGTCCTGTATGTGAAGCCAGTCTTTGGTGAAAAGCCAAAAAGCACTGTGTAGCCAAATCGTCAAACGACTAGCTACGGGGTTCGAAACTCCCTGGGGTTTTGTGCGCACTGCTGGTGATTCTCCACGGGGATGAAACAACTTTGCAGCGTTTTTCCGGTATAGAGTGGCTTCATCTGCAGGACTAAACCTCTACTAGAAACCATGGTCCATGCGTACATCAGGAACCGAATTTTTTCCCATTCGAATGAAATTGATGGGTTCATTTAAGATATTTGACTAACGGAGCATGATGCAAACAAATATGTGTGAATACCAATTCGAAAAAAAAATGTTGAGCGCAATGAAAAGGGCTAAAGCATCGTGGTTAAACTGAAAAATCTCTGACATATGATGGACACTGAGGGTAACGCATCTGCGCATTATGTTGGTCAGTCTGCACAAACAATAGTTAAACGGTGAACAATATAGGATTTGCATACACTGAAATGGTTTGACTTTGCAGTTGGTTTGGACTGGTTTCACACCTGTCACAAAATTGAAAATGATCTTATAACGAGTGGGTGATAGGGGTCGAGAATTTCGGTGTTCCCATTTGAATAGAAGCGGAGAAATTTAGGAAAAACAAATGGCTTATTGGTTGTTGATCAGGTGGCTGTTGATCTGTTCGCCGAGCTTGGCAACTGGCTTGCAAACATTTCGTCACCGTACGAGGAGATATCATCAGTGCGCAGTTGGGTGAGTACTCTTTCCTTGCCTGAGTGCGCTTATACAGCATTCGAAGGCTATCTGTTATCTTCTGATTGGTTATCCCAACTTCTTCTATTTTTAGTAGCTTGTTCTCTCTGGCCTAGATTTGCATTGCGTACAAGCAACCAATCAAACTCAAGAACACCAGACCATAACGCAATGCAAATCAAGGCCAGAGAGAACAAACTGCTAAAGATAGAAGGCGTTGGGATAAACAACCAACACAAAGGAACGCAGGCCATAATGCAACAAAGATCACAAACGGATCAATAGATCTACCAAATTCGTTACACTTCAGGTAGCCAATCACGTCAGAAGATAACAGATGTCTCCTCGTATGGTGGCGAAATGTTTGTAAGCCTATTGCCAAGCTCGGCGAACAGATCAACAGCCACCTGATCAACAACCAATAAACTCACCCGAGCTACCAATATTTCAACACATTACCAAGTGGCTTATTACTGAACACCATTTGCTCCAAGTAAACAGCGGAAGCTTCCATACACACTGGATCCAGTTCTAACTTTCAACCGGAGGAGTAGAATTTACTCTATAGCTGATTAACTCTGAGAAGAAATCTACGTTTTGATACGGAAATGCAAAACTGGGTTCTGGTTTCCAGAGGATTTTCCCCAAACGAGGGACACACTCATCAAAAAACCAACTCTTTCAAGGAGAGAATTGACTGAATTCCAGCTGAATCTCTCGTTTATGACAATTCTCGACTGAATGACTGCACAAAGATAGTCTCACGTTTCACTTGGAAAGATGCACAATATATCGAAGTAGTTTTTGCCCCCAACACTACCCACAAAGTAGCCCGACCCCAGTTTTGCGCTTCTTGCGTTACGTATTTCTCGAGCTTTCACCAGTCTTATTTTCTTGTGGGTTACGTCTGATTAGTAAATCGTAAGATGTGTGAGAGCAGTAGTGAGCTACCAACAAGTTTTTGGGAAACTTAACAAGTTGATTTGCGTCAAGATAGACTGAAGGTTCACTGTTTAGACCATGCAAGTCGTTTTCGTTAACTAGAAATGTTGTTCATACCGTGACAGGTATGTTTCCAACTCAAATTTGTATGCTTCCGTTTCTTGTAAGTGTTTACTCACCGCCAGTCCACGCCAGCCATTTTTGGATTTTCAATCGATCAATTCTCATCTGCCTTGATTGCTGACAGCCTACTCGAGTGATGACTTCTCAGATGAACGACCAATGTGTCTGGGAGTCAATCAACGCCGGATCACGTGACCAGAACTGTGAGTTTAGATGATAATTCGTTCATGACCAAACGTTTCAGTACTTCACTACTAGGTGGGACTTTGCTACCTCGAATCATCCAGGAGATTCGGAGAAGTCAAGGAGTTGACTTCTGCGTGTAGATTGACGAGGCCTCCATTGAAAACCTCCAACCCAGCCGACTCCTCTTTCAGGATGAAATATGTGTTGAAACCGAGAATTTTGTCCATTAACTGCCGGATTTACCTAATCTGAGCAACAGCGCAGAAGCTGACCGAGGTGATGTCCGGGAGGAACCTGACAGACTTGCCATTTGTTCATACACTGAGATTATCTCGCCAAAAGTCTGGAATAATTTGTCTTCATTTATAAGGAAACACGATCACAGCCCAAAAATGTTTTAAGGAATATACGAACCGCAACCTTTCAAAGGCTTGTGAACACTACTATTCAGTCCTTGTTCACCAACTAGCAACGTGACTAACAAGCATCCAGAAAGGTTGCGAATCGTCATATTGTTTTTTCGGAGGTTGGCAGAAATTTCCACTTTTCAGTCAACTGAGTTTACCCAATAAATTTCAGCGAGGTACGATAATCGGATAGAGTGATAGAACAGGCTACTTTGAAATCAGTGGGTAGTATAAGCCATTAAATTCCTTTACTCAAGGGAACAGCGCAGAAGCTGACCGAGGTGATGTCCGGGAGGAACCTGACAGACTTGCCATTTGTTCATACACTGAGATTATCTCGCCAAAAGTCTGGAATAGTTTGTCTTCATTTATAAGGAAACACGATCACAGCCCAAAAATGTTTTAAGGAATATACGAACCGCAACCTTTCAAAGGCTTGTGAACACTACTATTCAGTCCTTGTTCACCAACTAGCAACGTGACTAACAAGCATCCAGAAAGGTTGCGAATCGTCATATTGTTTTTTCGGAGGTTGGCAGAAATTTCCACTTTTCAGTCAACTGAGTTTACCCAATAAATTTCAGCGAGGTACGATAATCGGATAGAGTGATAGAACAGGCTACTTTGAAATCAGTGGGTAGTATAAGCCATTAAATTCCTTTACTCAAGGGAACTTGCTACGAGCCATCTTGATATGACGGAGTAATACTTACGTCTGCTTCGATCCCTGCTGGAAATCACAGTAAGTTTGTTTCCTCTTCGATTAAAGCTCGCAAAACCATCTAGGTGTCTGCACACAATCGGTTTTTGGGTTCCTGAACCCAAATTATGGCTCAAACAAGGTAATCAAAACTTTCCCAAAACTTTCGTTGCGCTGACCTTTGAGCAGCCAGAAGTGCACGCGTCAAACGATTCACCTCCTCTGCTGACTTTCTGAGCTCCGTTTCACGATCCGTGGTAGATTCAGCCTCGAGTCGTTGATGTCTGCCCATCACACTCACTGCCTGATCAGCACGTAGCACGGCCTGGAGACACGCCTCCTCGGCTTCCTTTGCACGACGTTCAGCTTGTGTCAGCGCAGATCTGAGGTCCGCCAGTTCCGTGTGCAATTGGCTTCCGAGTTCACGTTGACTTCTTTGAGATTTGTCCAACTCAACTTGAAAGTTTGTGTGCGCTCGAAGTAGTTCGGCTAGGGTGAGGAAAGCGATGTGTGAGCAAGGACACTATTCTCATTGTCAGTATAGCCATAAATTTGATCATGCCACGGTGCACAAACAAAGGTTCCTAGACTTGTGATTTATCTATCATTCGTACCTGGCGGCGGACGGGAAGTGTACCTCCCTACACGCACATACACGGACATATAAAAGTGCTCAAGATAGGTGGATCGATCATTGATGCTTCCATAAAGTTTCAGAGTGTTGACAACACTAATAATGCAGCAATTCCACAAGGCCGTTGTGAAAACTTACTTCATCGTATACAAAACATCACAGGCCGATGAGAAAGCTCAACTCATCGATCTTTTGTATCCCTATTCCATACGAGTACTTACTTGCAACTGATAATTGCCAGTAGGCAGTCATAATCGGTAAAACTGTCTCACAAGAGGGCTAGACCAGATGACGAAATCTGACCTGTGGTGAGGTTCACGTATGAGCAATTGGATTACTCCTTTGGGCGCAACTTCCTGGTAGAAAACCGGCTCTACCGATTAATTTCTTTAACACGGGGTTGTCAGGACGGTAGACATCCTCAAAGACAAGTAGACTTCCGTAAAACGGTATTACCCTCCAACGAGAATCGTCCGCAGCATTTTAATGTTGAGTAAGTTAGGTTAAAGTCCAAAGTTCAGACGTTTCAGCTTTCATCTTCTCACCTGGGCCGAAAATCCAAAAAGCAAAAACTGGCACACAGGGCTCGGACAAGACTTATTCGTAAGATATTGCGGGAAACTGTGCTGCATACCTTGTAACGTGTCCCGACGCAATTTCAGTTCGGCCGTTTCACGTTCCAGAGCGGCTTGTTTTGTTTGTAACTGTTCAATCAACTCTTGTGCATCAAAAAGACTGGATTCCAACGTTTCTTTCTCGCCTTTCAGCCTGGCGATGTGCTCTGCTTGTTGTCGAGCGTCACGTTCCAGTATGGATAGCTTATGAAAAGACAGACAGTATATTGTTGCTATTGATAGTATTATTAGGAAAAGTAATGAAAACTCCTCAGATGTAACACCGTTTCGATGCCTAGTTACCACGCTACCTAGAGGAAACACGAGGGCTAAGCTATCGCCAAGTTGTCCAAGCAGTCGTGATGCCGGATTCGGCCCCAAACCACGGTCAGTAGGTTCTCAAATTAACTAATGAGCTAGCTCAAACTCATCAGAGAGTCTGGAAAATAACACTGTGTCTGCTCAAAGAAACGGAAACCTCAGTATCCGTTCATCCCTTCAGATAAACGAGGGAATATTTGTCTAGTCCAAATCCAACATGACACGGTAGTGATGAATTTACCCATGGTTCCCGAGGTGGAAACGAATTGGCATTTCTTTCATATAAGAAGCACATCTCCTGGGGAAAGGGACGTGACGATATACCGAGGACGATTGCAAAGTGCTCGCTTTTTCTTAGATTTTGTACCGTATGAGGGGACACAGCTGATCATTTTTCGTATTTCACTGTCCAACGTATTTGATGAAGTTGGAAGTCTGGAAGTTTGGGGAGGCATATGGATGTTCGATGATGCAAACGATTTATATCCTTTTGATATTTTTCAGTCCATGTTTCGGCTTGTAAGTTTCATCCTTATTGGGAATCATCAGCAGTGCGCCTCTCACGAAAGGGCGGTCTTCCGACTAGTGGTTAGGTACTAGAGCGTTCGTCCATGATTGGCTGTTCACCGGTGTGATTAGCATTCACTCAGACAGGACACATCGCCACTCATCCTTCTATCATGGAATTCACATCACGTGATCACTTATTGCCTAGAGAGATAACTTCTCAAATGGAGGCTTCACTCATCTTGTGAACTGATTATTCTTCTAAGCTACTTATTTATTGTTAGTAGTGTGAGGAAACCACGTGATGCCGTTTCCGTGAATGAATGGTAAGTGGCGCTATATCCTGCCCATTGATCACATTGCTGATCGACCGTTCGTGGCCTAATGGTTATGTTCACACTACTAGCCAGAAGGTCGCAGTTTCGGAAAGGCTCGCTGGCGTTTCGTAAGAGGCGCAATAAGGATTAAACAGATTCTGAGCTTTTCAGCATAAATTAGTTTCACGTACAAGACGAAATCTCAGCTGAAGGTTCCTAAATTTCTTCACACTACCAACGAATTTCGGGGTACCTCGCTCATGTGGTGAACACAAAACCAGCAAAGGGTTTCCAGAAATTTCCATCAGCCTTAGGCTTGGTGTCACGTCATGGAAGAATGAACCGACTTTATCGTGATTCTTGGCTGTTTAGCAAAGCAGTGTTCATTGATCAGTAAGGGGTTCTTCAGTAGCATGGAACATCAACTGTACGACAAAAATACAGTGAGACGTAACTGTCCAATCCCTTTTCCAAATGATTAGGATGGTTGTCAAAAACACTATGCATGTTTTCATAAAGGAAACTAGTCACAAGGTTGCTGAAAACTCTTCGACAGCCCACGGCCAGTTTCGCCCTTCTTGGGGCTCATCAGGTAGGCGCAGTCCACGAGTTTCCGTCAGCCTTATGTTCTAGTTGACCCCAAATCGAACTGTTTTCGAGAACTACACTCATTTGCAAATCAGTTTGGTTTTGACGAGAAACTTAACTGAATCTCTCGCTTATGCATGTTTCTTTGTGGGGTTGATAACTATATTGGACAACACAGTTGAAGGAAGAGGATAAAACGATGGAGTATCAGAGAAAACACAAAAACTCATTCATCCCACCTGAACAAGTAGTTCCGCCTTCTGTTTGGCCAATGCTTCTTTCTCGCTGGTGAATCGGGCTATCAGACCCGCATGTCGATCAGACTCTTTGCGATAGGTATTCAGATCATCCATCATTGCAGCTTTTTGGCGCTCAGCATTATTCAGTGAATCAATCAGTGCCTGCCTTTCGTGTGCCAACTCGTTTGTCTCAACTTCCAGCCGATTCTTGGCCGCCTCCAGTCTCACCACATTCTCTTTGACCTGTTCCAATTCCGCACTCATAGTCCCCCGTTCCATGTAGACTTTGTCCAGTTCGTCTCGGAGTTGTTGCTTCTCCGATCGGAGACTGGTTCGTTCTTCGTTCAGTCGGAGTTCTGTGGAATGCGCCATTGCATTCTGCTGGACCAGGTGTTGATTATCTCTTTCGTGCATCTCCAGCATTGTCTCGAGTTGAGCCACGCGATCCTTGAGCTGCGTTTCTTGGATATGCGACTGAAATAAAGCGGGATAGGACTCTGTTGTACATGTATTAAGATAAGTCATCCAGAATTGCCAGTGGAATGCCCACCATTGCTGCAGTGAGAATTGCAAATGAATAAAACCTAGTATACTGCATTGTATACACATTCTGGTCGTGACAGACAAAAACAATGAAGCACATATGAATACGGCAATCTCCTTTGGAAAAAAATAAAAAATCGTTCAGCTGTAGCACCTTTTCGGTGCCCAGCTGCCATGTCACGCGAAGGTCGCATGAGGGCTGGGATACTGCCCAAGCCTAGACAGGGGAAGTCGAGAGGCAGAGGTCGGGTTCGAACCACGGACCTTCCGATCAGCGAATTCGCGCTCTAACCAGTTGGTCCATCTCGCCCCCTTAGCAATGGGACACCATGAAGCTGGGCTAAAATGACCTTTGAAGATAACCCCTAACTCACTTGCGTCCGATTGGAGACACTCTTACAGCTTCTCAAGCAGAACGACTTACAATCGGAGCCGATCTTCAACTATTACTGTAACAGGCTCGTTGCCACCCCATGGCGCTTGTCGAAATAGCTCCAGGAAGTGAAAACATAGCCGTGATCGCTTAGTAAAGTCACAGCAGTGAACTTAGCGCTGAGGGGCCTAGAGGGACGGAGTAAACAGATGACAGGAGTACAACTCAACGCCGTGTGTGAAAAGACGTGTCCAAAGGGTTTCTCTCAACCGGATGAGCAACTTCAGCAGTTTGGCAATCAAACTCACTCCGTCTTCATAGTATTCCTTTGTGCGTTAGCGTGGAAAGCGGATGCACACGTCCTATCCTTATTTGGATTGTGTAAAACTTATGTAGCATTGACCGACACATGCGACTTTCTGGTTCATTGTGGTGAGCAGGTTTCTTGTTGTTGAATGATCAATTCGACTCCACTGAGAAGAGCAATGTCGAACTACGAATGTGGTTATCTTTTAGAGGTGGACTCTCTATCATTTGATGTATCTACCTTTCTCAAGAACGACCAAATCAAATAGGTGATCCGTTACGTCCAATGCACGATGAATTATATCTTCAGGTAGAGGGAGTCCACTTCGCTTCTTCATTGAGGCCTCTACTTGGCAATGCCCTTTCATTGGAAGTACTAATTCAAAGGAATTTTAAGGTAGTGGTGCTCTGTGTCCTCTTTTGGTGTTGTCACCAGGCCATTCAGCATGGCGCTACAATACCACTTGCCATCGCTCCCCCCCCCCAATCCAGCGTTCATGAAAAAGAGTGAGTTTGTGATTTTCATGTATCGTTGGAACCGGAAAAGTCACAGATACGCCCTGACGGAAGCAAAAAACCAAGCTTCGTTCTGACTGTGCCTAAAATAGCACTCTGTTGTTGAAATGTAGCGTTTCATGGTTGAAAAAAATCGATTCACAGGTGTGAGCAGTGCAGTGATAGGGGGGGGGTGTTCTTGTGTGAAATTAACGGAAACTCTTTACCTTGCCGCTAGAGACTTCGGAGGACTTTACCCTGGCTGTTTTGTATCGAAGCGTTGGGATGGATTACAGTGGGATTTAGAGGATTGACGAAGAGTGGTCAGCATGAAGTTTCGGAGAAGATTTCACTCAAATTCCTTATATTAGACCGCCGACCACTCGGCACTTCCATCGCCTCGGTGTCACCACATGGGCTGAAAGTTTGACTACTCATAACTCTGCTAGTAGTATCGTTTATCCTTACTACGGCTTGCTAGGGCAACCAATTCGGTTGTCTCCGGAACAGCAGTAATCGTAGTACAGTCCACACAGAATATTCCCACTTTCGAATATTAGTTTTAGTCTGCACTTCAAACCAGACTATTTGAGTAATTCAGTGGCAAGAATAACCCCGTTGGTAGTTTCTTTCCTGTTATGACCTAGTCTTTTGAAGCGCTATCACAGGAACCTCAATGAATGCGTACACACTTGTACGAAAGTGAATTTTAGTGTAATCGACCTTGCATTCTAAACCAGAATTGGCCGGCAGGAGAAATTAACAACCACCCACGAAGTGCCGCTAAAGGATGAAGTATAATCTTGTGTTTGAGTAGCTTCAAGGCCGCCGTATCGATAGTTTGTAGTATATCGTAAATCTACCTTGACATGTAGGATTGCCATCTTGAAACTTCTGTTTAATGGTACCACCGAAAAATAACAGAGTCCACTTAGATGTTCAGTTCCTCCAGAGATGCAGCACCGAGTAAAGAGTTAGAATCACTGAACCAATAGCTAAGACTCGTCACGCCAAAATTATCCGGATGTGTTGCGTTCATGTTAAGCCTTTGTTGAAAAAAGCTTACAGCCGACGCAGTAGCCCGATGAGCTTTCCTTACAGACCTGAGGGGCTTTCTGGTACAGCAAACCTCAACTCTAAACTGCCCTATTATGCTAGGTATGACCATACAGGCCTGCATGGACAGCTTGTGAGTACGCCTATCTACGCAGGGTGCTTACCGATCACCAGCATGTCTAAAATTTTATCCCCTTTCTAATCGAAACACTCCACTTCGTGGGTAAACTACCAAATGATAGCGTCTGATACCCTTGAGTGTAGCACCTTATTATTCATTCTACCTAAACGACGGGGGTATGAGCGTCCCCCATGGACGATTGATACAGCGATATGTATTGAGGAAGAACCATATCGAAATTATTTAGTAAGCAGATTAGTTTGAGAAAATTACGTTGGACAGACTCCCAAGTCGCGTAAAGTAAGATTGACGTGGATGTGTGCGTTCCACGGGCCAAAGAAGTGCGAATCACTCCAAAAGCTTCTGCATACACCATCAGTAAGTTTACAGTGTTATGATTCACATTTCTCAGAAATCCGGACCACTTTTCCTCTTGTTTCACGTTTTCACCCAAGCGAAACTTTTGGAGATAATCTGCCTGATCCTTAGTCCAATTGAATTTTGTCTCTGATAAAGACCATTTTTTGCGTTAAATTGAACTACTGGTACACTGATAAGTAGTGTATCCGCGAAAACGTGACGTGATCACAGACGAATCCCAGAGGAAATGTTGAGTGATTTGTTAAGTCAATTTATACCTATTAGAAAAGAGGCATTGTATGGCTGTTTTGTTTTAACTGGGGCCTCTGGTAGTTCACATCCCACGAATGTCTATGGGACCCGGAACCTATAAACTACAGGGTCGGCCCAGATTGATCAACCATGTGCAGGAGTAGACC
>NW_008751829.1:544349-572528 GCF_000715545.1 Opisthorchis viverrini | reverse complement strand
GCATTCTAAACCAGAATTGGCCGGCAGGAGAAATTAACAACCACCCACGAAGTGCCGCTAAAGGATGAAGTATAATCTTGTGTTTGAGTAGCTTCAAGGCCGCCGTATCGATAGTTTGTAGTATATCGTAAATCTACCTTGACATGTAGGATTGCCATCTTGAAACTTCTGTTTAATGGTACCACCGGAAAATAACAGAGTCCACTTAGATGTTCAGTTCCCCCAGAGATGCAGAACCGAGTAAAGAGTTAGAATCACTGAACCAATAGCTAAGACTCGTCACGCCAAAATTATCCGGATGTGTTGCGTTCATGTTAAGCCTTTGTTGAAAAAAGCTTACAGCTGACGCAGTAGCCCGGTGAGCGTTCTTTACAGACCTGAGGAGCTTTCTGGTACAGCAAACCTCAACTCTAAACTGCCCTAATATGCTAGGTATGACCATACACGCCTACATGGACAGCTTGTGAGTACGCCTATCTACGCAGGGTGCTTACCGATCACCAGCATGTCTAAAATAAGTTTTATCCCCCTTCTAATCGAAACACTCCACTTCGTGAGTAAACTACAAAATGATAGCGTCTGATACCCTTGAGTGTAGCACCTTATTATTCATTCTACCTAAACGACCGGGGTATGTGCGTCCCCCATGGATGATTGATACGGCGATATGTCTTGTGAAGTGAGGTAGCCCTTAGGTGGAATCGACGTATGGACCAGTTGCCTATGTGCAAAGACACCAAGCAGAGAGTCGTCATCCAGTAACCGGTTGATGGCTATCGGTTGGCCTTTCATCTCATTGCCTCGAGTTTACATTCGCATTGGCAGTTTGCGTGAAGTAACACATTCCGCTTTATCCAAACCGTTTATTTCATCTCAGCTACGCACATGTGTCCAGTAAACGGGCCGCCATTGAAAATCGAGCTCGCTCGCCCATGGACGATTGATACAGCGATATGTATTGAGGAAGAACCATATCGAAATTATTTAGTAAGCAGATTAGTTTGAGAAAATTACGTTGGACAGACTCCCAAGTCGCGTAAAGTAAGATTGACGTGGATGTGTGCGTTCCACGGGCCAAAGAAGTGCGAATCACTCCAAAAGCTTCTGCATACACCATCAGTAAGTTTACAGTGTTATGATTCACATTTCTCAGAAATCCGGACCACTTTTCCTCTTGTTTCACGTTTTCACCCAAGCGAAACTTTTGGAGATAATCTGCCTGATCCTTAGTCCAATTGAATTTTGTCTCTGATAAAGACCATTTTTTGCGTTAAATTGAACTACTGGTACACTGATAAGTAGTGTATCCGCGAAAACGTGATCACGTGAGCGACGAATCCCAGAGGAAATGTTGAGTGATTTGTTAAGTCAATTTATACCTATTAGAAAAGAGGCATTGTATGGCTGTTTTATCCATACTGGGGCCTCTGGTAGTTCACATCCCACGAATGTCTATGGGACCCGGAACCTATAAACTACAGGTTCGGCCAAGATTGATCAACCATGTGCAGGATTAAGGATTAGACCACATTTAGGCCAGGTGTAACGTTACTCCACTCCCAAGTAAACAATTTAATCCATGTAATTTGGTCTGAACCAGCTCTTATATGAAAGGTTGATGCGACTTGTGACATTTTTTCCGTTTTTGAGCGACTGCTCTTTGTCTAGGCAGTTATGGGATTTTCGAATCTTGGTAATGCAAGTAAAAATTCTGGGGACAACGATCATGACGAGGTCTCTTGGCATGTTCAGCACATGGACACCAGGCCTGACTCGCCGGTACATGAAAGCGGACTATCTTTGTTAAAAAAACAAGGCAGTTTGGGAAAACAATAATCAGACGAGGTATGGAATTTACGAAAACTCTCCCATTTATTCCTCAAAGTGATTATGACGCTCGTGTGTGAGTCTTTGATTTATTGCATCTTATCACGTTCTTGATTCCTCCTAATGCTCTGGCTTTCAGCCGCAGTGTGATAAACCCCGAGCCACTTACCTGATAGATTTTTTGTTCCAGTTCATCTATCCTTGTCTGCACACGTGTCACTGTTCCAAGGGCATCACATTTTTCTTGATTCAACACCTCTTTTTCCAGTTCAGCACGTCGCAGAGATTCTCGAATCGTCGCCAGTTCCTCTCGATAGCCGGCTGCCCGCTTCTCAGCATTTTCCAGAGAGGACTTCACCGTTGACAGTTCACGCAACTAGAAGGTAACGCCAGAAGAAAGCAAACTTCAATGTAAACTATTTGTTTTATCATTGTCAATCTTCATTTCTGACAGCTCGCCATGGAAACACGCGGATATTTTGTTTCAAATGATATTTATACGGAAATGTGTTTTACTTACAACCCATGTCCCTTAGACGCGCATGTACTGACCAAATGCTACCGTTGGAGCGACGAACACATGTACTTGTAGAGTGACCATGGTGTGTAAGTGATTGCTGAGGCCAGATATGAGTAGTCAGACGCTAGCTCATTTTTGGCGCCATATGAATTGAGTCAGTTGTTGATATATTTAAACAAAGAAAAGCGTTCATAACCGAAAGATAAGATATCAGCCGCTCAGATTAGATCCCTCCAAACAGACCATTTCCTTTCTCTCTAAACCAACCTCTTGGGGAAATCAATAAAAGGAGTATGCTTGGCTTATCGTGAAAAAAATACATTTGATCTGGCACCATCCCTGTTTTCCGACGAAACTCACCGTTCTATCTTTCTCAATCTGCAGTTTCTCCCGTTCACTAGCTAACTCGTCTTTTTGTTTTGCCGCATCATGAAGTTGCGACCGATTTCGCTCCAACTCCGACTGCAATTCACGGAGTTGCTCATTAAGTGTGTGTCTCGTGGTTTCACTCAGCTTTCGTTCTTCGTCAGTGAGGCTAGAGATGAAAGTATGAGATGAATGGGACATAATGAGGCGGAAGGAAAAGGCGTTTCGGAGGATAAGTATAAGATGTCTTCCTCAGTACAACTCAACAAACAAAACAAAACCGTGAAGGCAGACGAAAGCATCATGTTTGTAGTGCGTGTGGCTTCCAAGCTTACGACGTAAACTACTGGAGTTTTCTTACAGACGTGACACCAGAGGTTGCCACCGAGATGATCAAGAAAGAAGACAATCAACTGTGTGAAAGGACATCTGGGTTGTTGTGAACTACGCATCAAGCAGTTTGAACCGCTGTTAGATGAGAGCCTAGAAAATTTCATTCATTTCGGGAACCCAGGATGGACAAACCGACATCTCGGAATACGGATGGACTTTCGATGTACGCTGTGACCAGACTCCAATCAGCAGAGACGAACATTTCAGCAACTCCTTCCTTTGGTGCGCAACCAAGTGTTCTGGCGACTCTTAAGTCATCTTTGTGAATTTGTAAATAAATGTCTGATTTTTAGTGTTGTGGACCTCAGTCTCCTTAACACCTTCTTATTACCGTGAACCCCGGTCTGGATAGCCGATTGATAGCCTAGTGCGCTTGGTCAAACCAGAAAAAGTCAGTGAACGTGCGAACCGGCTGATCTATTGATCACTGTTGCGTACAAGCGGGCCGAAATGAAGTGATACTGAGAATACAACTTACCTGTTAAGGACGAGTGACGAACAATCAATAAAATCTGTCTCAACGAAAACGGTTATTCCATTGGCTGTTTTGTAGGCCCGTTGCGTTCGGAGCTGATTTTCCTATTATTTGATACGTTACTGACATATAGACAACTGGTGCATCGAATACGTCCCTTGTTTGTACTAAGGGTATTTTCCACGGCTTAGCTCTCGGTCTGAGCCTCCAAGCCCAGCGTTACCGCAAAAAACAGCCAATAAAGGTGCACAACGTATATTAAAGCCCGAAACCAGGTCAAGAACACCGGTATAGCGCGCTATATATAAAGTGTATGCCACAACAACATTCTAAAACTGCGGACGCCATTGACTGTATCCGCTATTGGCAACCGGCATTCGGCGAATACTGGGTCGTGAGTGGCTGTTGGGTCCAGACTTTCGACCAATCAGAGCTCGCCTTGTGCCGGACCGGCGAGCAGCTCGATATTTTCGCCAATCTTGTGGGGGTCGTAGTAACGCCTAACTTTGAGTGGTAAAGAGGTATCAGTGTGGAATTCTGCCTAACACCGTTCCAACCCCATTTACGATTACGAATTGTCTCGTCACGTCCGCCGCCAATGCATCCGAAATCTGTGTAGATTTTTGGGCTCACGTCACTGTTTGGTCCAGAACTAGTGCGAGTAATCTAAACGGATGTGTGGCACCACAGCAAGATGCTCCTTACTACCGCTTACTCCAGATCTATCTTGCGCTGCAGTTCACAGCTACGATTAGTTGATAGCAAAAGTGGATATTGAGGCCGGATTACCGCCGGAAAGTCAGCGTTTAACAGACGCTGAAAATAGTTTTCCACAGCGTCTGCATCGCAACATTTGCAAGAGGGGGGGGGCGAGATGGTTCAAATGGTTAGAGCGCGAAATTACTGATCGGAAGGTCGGTGGTTCGAACCCAACCTCTGCCTCTCGACTTCCCCTGTCTAGGCCTGGGCAACCTGGCAGTATCTCAGCCCTCGTGCTTCCTTCAGGTGGTATGGCAGCTTGGCACCAGAAGGATGTTACGGCTGAACGATTTTTTTTATTTTCAAGATGTGTATGACGTGGTATAATCATAACATGATATATATATGTATATATAATACATGTAATGTAAGTTAATTTAGCATAAAAGCTGCAGCATAGCTTTATGACTTTGTAGTGCATTCATACAGAAACAATGATACCTAAATGAAGGACCGTCTGTAGTCAACAGTGGAAACTGCTATTTGGGAATGAGCATGGCGTGGAAGGTGAACGTTTTTCTAACCAGCTTGTAACTATGTCAGATTAGCCGGAATACATCGACGCCTGTTTACAAAAAAATCCTCTATCTAACCAGTATCCAGAAAGAAGAATCGCTTTCCGTAATTTCTATTTTGAAGCGTTCTCTGTGAAACGGAACTATTTGTTTGCAAATTTAGCTTTTTTACCGTGCGGATACGCATGAACTCCAAACTCAGCAACCACAGAGTAAGTGGTTGATGGTTGGATCCGTCAAGCCAACTTCGTTGCGCTTGCAAGGTAATGTCACAAAGATCAAGTTCTTCCCATCCAGAACATGGAGAGGCAGAACACCGGGTTGAGCACAGTTCACATTATCTGTGAAGCAACAGTGAGGCGATTCTATTGACGGTTCGTCCAAGGAACTGTTTAGCTTCACCTAAAAATCAGAGTTGCTCATCGTGGCAGAGGGTTTTGCAAGCATACATTGATAGCCACTAGTTCGAAATGAGAAAATTTTGGTGAATTCTTCAAGAGTTGTTTATCATACTTCTTGGTTACATTTGATAACTTGGGCCGAAGGTCAAGAGGGAATAAAATCACGTTGGGAACCCGCGAACGAATGCGTTTCAAAACGAGGATAAACTATGGTGGGAATGCAAGTAGTAGCTGTGTCAAGATTACTGAACGCTACGTTTTAGAATCGTTTCGCTAGTTCACCCCCTTCAGGGGGTGAGCACCTCTCCGCAGAGAACACTTGTACATCAGTTGGTATTCAAAGAAAACTGTCAACTCCGCAGTCTCGTTTATTCAACCCTCTTGTATCAGTTGCTGAGATAAGCCGTCACTTGTCATCACTTGTCAGTTGAAATGTCGGGTTCCACAAAACGCTTTGTCTAGCCGAGACAATAGTTGCGGCTACAGACAGATACACAAAGTTGAATGTGGGGAAATTAAATGTTAGCGCATTGGCTAACGCATCGTTGCATGCGGAAGCCAAAACCGACAGCCACTATTCGTAGTTTTCCCTCAGGAGTGTAACCCACCAAATTCTTCTGATATGTCTTAACTAAACGAACGGAAAAGCTTCTACCCAAAGAGTCCAGCGACATAACTTCCACGTTCAGAAATCTACACATAGTCCCTGAGACCTTGTACCACACAACAGAGGATGCGGTATTTCCACAGCCCTGGGTTAACAGAATGCGCGCAAGCTGTGCTCGGATAAGTAATCAGACTATTCTGACCTGGTGATTCCAACAGCATCATTGAAATAAAACTCTAGAAAACTCCGTTTTTAAGTTGAGTAACCTCGATGGAAGATTCCATCTCTGTTTCATGAGCCAGATTCAACCCCCCCCCCCTTTGAAAACGACGTGAAACGAACAAAGTTTGTCCAAGGGATGAAATGATTTCTGTCATGGTTCATGGCCGAATGGAAACGCACGTTTGGTGAATTACACTCATTTGCGCGAGACTCACCTGGAACCCAGCTGAATCAGTAACCTTATGAGTAGTGCATCACAAAAACACCCGTTTCCACTTTCACCCCAATTAGTTACACACGCACAACAACGAGTTAATTCAATTTAACCTCAACACCCAACTTTTGGATTGATGCCTCCCGCCGCCACTCACTTAAAACTGTGTTTGATACGATCTCGCTCACGGGCCAGCTTGTCCACTTCCAGAGTTTGTTTTTCCAAGTCCTCCCGCAGGCGCGCTGCGTGTTCGCTCACCCGCTGACGTTCGTTCTCCAAATCCTCTGACCGGCGAACCAGTGCTTGAAGTTGATCACGAAGTGCCTGGGTGCGGAATCTCAGCCGGTGTACCTAAGAGAAGTTATCGGGATTGAAATAAAGTATGGTATTCCGTGAAAACCAGATGAGTGTATTCCGCAAAAGTTGAGTAAAGTTTGACTAAACCCTCCATATCGTTCACACCTACCGTTCAACGTGACAAATACCAATCTGTGGACTTTAATTCTGGTCGGTTTACAGCAAATAACTGGTAATACATGGATCAGACTATCGGTAAATTTATCATCAACTGATGATTCACCATAAGAATGAACAGCCATGTGACTGAGGTTTCCGAGACCCAGGCATATCTTTTCAAATTACACAATATTCTTCGACAGATACACCCATTTGCATACCAATTCGGTTTTCATGAGAGGCTCACATTAAACCCAGCTGAAGTTCTCGTTTACGAGGTTCTTGTTCAACTATACTGCCTCATGTTTCAGTTGAGATATCACAATACACACTATGGACGCAAGCTGAGGAGACCCAACAAGGGCGAAACCGGTCGTGGGCTGTTGAAGAGTTATCAGCAACCTTGTGAGTAGTGTGTTACACCTATATGTAACTCTTATTTCAACAAACCCCGTCCAACACTTAGCTCGCAAACATATGGGTAGATTGTTCAACGGAATCGTTCTAAGCAAGTGATAGACGCTAATTCAAGGGTCTAATGTACAAAGACGCGCTGGACTACTTGGCAGTATCATGAACCGCTACCGTGGTCAGCATCCGGGGCAGCAGGAGCGGCCATTTTAATTTGCAACCCAGCGATACTACTCATTGTAGCCCCTCTACTAACACAGAGTATGTTTTTAATTGCATTTCCTCTAGACGCCAACCGGTGTGGTTCGCCTCAGAGGTTTCAAGAGAGGAAATGCAATTAAAAACATACTCTGTGTTAGTAGAGGGGCTACAATGAGTAGTATCGCTGGGTTGCAAATTAAAATGGCCGCTCCTTCTGCCCCGGATGCTGACCACGGTAGCGGTTCATGATACTGCCAAGTAGTATAACGGTCACGATGAAGCGGAACTGGATAAGCGCTGCAAACACATCCGGTGGACAAACCTTAATTTATCCGTAGGGTAAAGAGAGTTTTCATCCTGCAAGAGGTCAAAAGCTTTTCAGAAAATCCAAGAAGCACTCGACAGCCGTTTCATCCCTATTGGGAATCGTCAGCAGTGCGTATGTCACGTGATCCCTAGAAGTCTCGAACCTGCGGCCTCCCGGCTAGTAGTTTGAATCTTGAGTTGAAATCTCCACCAAAAAATTTCCATTCTTCTCACACCACAGCCAGTCGTGAAGTAGCCCAGGGAAAAGATAAAGCCCACCCGCTGATTGAAACTCCATCTGAGAAGTCAGCACCCGAGGAAACGGTCGACGCTTGACCAAGTGATTCAATGACTCAAAGAATGGGGGCTCTAAATCTTGTATGAGTCAACCACACTACTAATCTACCGCTCGCAGCCGAACTTTTAAGTGTTCACACTACTAGCCGGCAGGCCGTAGGTTCGAGACCCTCTAGAGTGTTTTGGGAGGCTGCTGATGGAACAACTATTTAGCTTTCCACTCAACCAAGGTTTCACGAAATTGTAATGTTGAAAGAAAAGGATCAAAAAGATCGGTTGACAACCGCTTGGTGATTTGACTCGGTTAAAATTGTCCAAACCTGAATCCATGTGTCTCTTTGTCAATGCTGCCACTGAACTGCGTCAATTTGTCGCTGAACCGTAAAGTTTGTTCCCATAAATTTTGACATTGATGACATTCAAATATCGTCATTTCCGCACAAATGGATAACAGTGATGTTTCCTTCAACGATACAAGATTTAATGACTGAACAAAGTTGCGCTTGGAAGATTCAGCTGATGATTGACAACTTAGGTCAAGGTTCTCGGGGAAACGATCGGTACGACAGATCGACCGGTGGATCTTTTCCAGATAAGCCCCGCCACTAATGCAAAAAGTGCATGTGCGAAAAGTTAAGCCCCGTCACTATTTGCCAGCCTCAATTTAAGGTACGCGCACAATCTTGACCTATTTTTGATGAAAACGATTCCTTATCCTCATCTAGGCTCATTTTGTGCAAAAATTTTCTTCGTTCCGACGTAAAACCTTACATGAACTTTCTGACGCTTTCAACTCTCGCTCATGACAAAGAGACGGCAATACGTTTTTCGCAAAGCTACGGAGTGATCCATCAGCAACGTTTATGCAACAACGGCCACCAAATGACACTTTCAATCGTTTCTGACGGGTGGCGGTGTAATGCCCGACAGTGTCGACAAGAAATCGGTCTTCGAAAGGCAATTTGGCTGGAGCGGTCTAAGATGAAGTTTAGGACAGTAATTCTATTCATTTATTACTGGTTCAAAAATTGGCAAAAATCAAATTCTGCTCAGAGGAATTATCTATTAGCCACATGACCGCTGTTGACTGGAAGGGCTTTCTTCCTGGTGTTTGCGACTGGCGGCTTTTGCAGACTCCAACAGTTATCAGCGACCCAGATCTACACGTCGAGATCAATGAAACACTAATATCTCGCCGCAAAAACCACGCAGGTCGAGTCCAGCAGTGGATTTTCGGAGGGATCTGCCGGGACACTAATGACATGTCCCAATTTCACCCTCTTCAACAAAAGCTAAAAGTACAAATCCCATATGCTCTTTTTTCTAATCCTTTTTGGTTGGTGGGGCTTAATTTTTTGGCGGGGCTTGTCTGGAAAGATTCATATTACTTTCTACTGGTAAATACTACATTCCGGGCCTGGAGTAAAATGACCTTTTCTACTTGTGGGTGTACTTGTCGTTCTATCCCGTACGATGCCGAGCTAATTTGATCAGCGCTAATGCCTATTGATTACAGCAACCGCGTAGGGCTGTCAGTGAAATGAGCAGTCTGTTCCCCGCCGGTCGTTCAGACACCGGCTAAGCAATTGTCGTTACACTTGCATAAACCAGCCTAGACTGACGTGAACGTGTTTAGAGGTGTGAGTGATGGCCAGCGCGCGCTTGAGAGTGTAAGCCGGAAAGCGGACATGGATACGCGGGTGTCATGGCAACTCAGTTGCCTATGAGTCATGCATGCTTGTATGCGACTTGGGTGAAATGCGCACCTACGGAGAGACGTTAACACACCCCTCGCCTTACTTGTGACCCATTCCAACGACTGATCACTTGTGCGTGAACGTGGTTCAGATTTGCCTCGGATAGACGGCATTTCGTGTTGAGGCGGATGAACTGACGTTGACTATCAGTGTTTTCACCCTCGCCTGCAAACAGTGGTGGTGAAGGTGATGGATGGACACAAACCTTACAGACGGGCGGCAGCAGATCGTCTGGTACGCTTTGGCATCGCAAGTTCGTTCTGCTTTCATTAATTGATTTCAGTCTGTCGTTCTAGAAAAAAAACCTGTCTGCTGTGAGCGCAAGTCACATTGTCAATCAGAGCGACATTCAGAAACGAGTCTACAGAGCAAAACCACTTGTCTGTTTAAAAGAGCACCTGTGACGTCACAAGTGCCATGCTGTAAATTTTGTCGAGTATTCTCAGAAGGGTTGTACTTTTAAAATGGCGTAGCATGTCCTTTTGGTGGGACGGTTTCTATGGCAAGATGAACAATCTCGCTGGCTGTCTTTGTTTACCTACAACAGCTTGAAGGGTAATACACTCATTTGCAAATCAATTTGGTTTTCACGGGAGACTCATAAACGAGAGATTCAATTGAGCGATGATGATGAACACTCTAGATCAAAACACGTTCCACAGACCAAGCCAAGACTAACTCATCCACACAGTGGTGGTGTGCTCAATCGCCAAGTCATAAACTGGCTCCAACGGCTCCGTTTACAATGCACTGACTGCAGCGAATTGTTTGCAATTCATCCCACTTTCATGCCAACCTTTTACTGTGTCCAATTTTATTTGACCTTAATTGAAATGAGCAGTTGGGAGGCATGAAAAACTGCTGAGTAAACAACAGTGGAACAGTAGTTCGAATCAAATGACGTATCAAACGCTGACGTCACAGCATCGTGAGGTGCTGTGAAGAAACATGAAGAAACAACTTTTGAAAATCCCCAAAGGGGTCAGCTTTCAATTTTTAGCGAAATTCACCACAATTGATGTTGCTTTATTAGACCCTCTCATGAAAAGATGTGGTTGGAAGGTTTCCCTTGTGTACAGAGATGAGTAAAGCCACGTGCTGCAATATCACTTTCCAGGTTTGTAATCACTGCAACAGGAACTGATCCACAATTAAGAACCATAGGATTAGTTCCACCATAAATGAAATCAATCTATGTTGAAACAACCAGATTCATCACACAGCTGGTTCGTCCTTGTTTGAACCAATAACAGTTTGTATCGCGCAAATTTCTAAGCGGATATGAAATCCCAGTCTTTCATTTGATTACCAGATGTGCCCAATCAGCAGTGATTAAACTTGACCAAGATCCACTCATCCTGTACTCATGCACCAAAAGTCACGTGATCCGGTGTTGACTGGTTCTTCGAGTGATGACTTCTCAGCTGAAAGGCCCGCGTCACTTGTTAGCTTTCCGTCTGGTCTTCGCGGCAGAGAGATGGTCATAGTGAGCTCCACTTTGTCCAACCACTTGGAATGTTTGCGCGTAAATCGGGAGGCGAGCCGACGCCAGATTATGTGACGTGAGCCTTACACCGTTATTGATTTTCAACACGCATAAGAAAGCTATGCTGTCGATTTGTCGAAATATGGGTAGCTCGTAGGTTTTTACTGTGGGCTGATCTTTTTGCCGAGCTTGGCAATTGGTTTGCTAACATTTCTTCCTAGCGTGCCTAGCTGCATTTATATAGTTTTTGAAGAGTAGCCAATATCTTGTCATGTGATCGGCTAATTGGTATATACCTTACTTGTAGTATTATTGCGTCGATCGTTACTTGCGCTGCATTGTGGTTTGTATGCCTCGTATTCCATTGGTTGGTCAGATGGCTATTTTGGGGGTTGCAGGTCCCTTTTTAATTGATCCATTCCCGGATTGTGCTACGTTGTGGTGTCTCTTCCTTGAAATTGGTTGGTTGAGGTGGTAGTTTCTATTTTTGGCAGTTTCCTTACTTCAGCCTGATTCAACCCTATTGTGTCTGTTTTAGTCTGTCCTCATCTGCGTAGTTCTGTAGTTCCGTGGTTCTTTTGCTTGCAGTGATCGACAGGCTGGGTCGATTTCGATGTGTTTGTTGATGGCTTTTTTAGTCGAGCGCCATGCCATTCTGTACTTCCCGTCATAGTATGATCCCAGTTAAATAAGCTTAACTCTGGGGACAGCAATCCAGTGGAAGAGGAGAGCATACGTCATTGTTAGAACCTGAAGTCATGACCGAAAAAACCGTTGATGGATAGACAGAACATCAAACTAACCAGGTTCAATGTAGTAAGGGCAAACACATATTCCGTGATTTGGTAAAAGAGAAGTAGTTAAAATTCGGGAAAGCGGGAAGCTTTCTTCTACCCTTCCTCTGGTCTTACTGTTATTCACTAAACTGGCCGCCAAGTTTCCATAATCACCCTTTTTCAACTAAAGTTCCTCGAACGCCAACGCCAACTGGCTCGAAAACGTGTTCTGTTTTGTTCTGTTAGGCGACCTCTACATTGAGCTGACTTTTACACGAAGTTGTATTCGCCTAATTCAATGATACCAGTTCCTGGAATACAACGAAGCTCAGTCCCAGGCTTAGAGTGAAAATAAATGTCTGTGACACGTCCTTTATATTCATTAATCTGCCTGATAACTTACGTGAGCAGCTCTTCGGTTCAAAGCCATCTGGACGGCAGACACGGTAGACTCAGCCAAATGCAAGCTGGAGCCTGCCTTGTACTTTGATTGAGCAAGACGCCTTAGTTGAGCGATATCTCCTTGTGTGATACCATAAAGTTTATAAGCCTGTTGATCAGATTCAACGTCCTCACGAAAGTCAACCGTCCGCGTGGGAGAACTGGATCTTGGTCTGGTCTTGTCATCCTCGGATTTCGCGGTCTTGTGATCCGAGGATCGGGTGGAATCGCGACCAAGTGACCAATCTGGATGTTGCAGGACCAGTGATGGCTCTTCCACCTCATCTGAATCCGCGACGACAGAGTCCGTAATGACCAACTGGAAAAGGATAGACAAAATTTCAACAGTTGAATGGAACGAGCTCGTTTCATAAATCGAAAATACCCGAAAAAACGATTTAGTCATTTTTGAACTTCTTTGAACCAGAGGTGAACGATATCTAGAGCTCCGGTAGCGAAATCTTACTGAGTTGCAATGTATTTAGAGAAAATCTGGGATAAATGCGGTAGCCAGTCACTAAGAAGATGATAGGGACCAATATAACTATGTCACGTGACCCTGACCTGTTCATAAGAAAGGCAACCAGACTATTCCCTTTCCTCACCATTCTTGAGTAAAAATGATCCCAAACTCAGTTGGGAAAAGAAAGTTGAATGAGGAAAAAGCGGAACGAATTACGCATCTCCTGTGGTTCAGATTTCGGGACCGAGCTGGTATTCAGGTGGTTATCCTTAGACGCAGGTTCCGAATTTCATTCCCAGACCTACTCAGACCACAGAGCCGAACATTGAGATGCCCTCTTAAGTATCAAACACATCACTTAAAATGGCCGGCGAAAGTCGACAGTTCCTCTGCTTTTCCGCTTTCTGCTGTACGAAACAAATTATTCGACCGTCCGAATAGAGGATGTTCGGATCGATAAAGCGGAACTGTTCAGATTCTATTCCTCCTCTGATCTGAATGTCCACGCGCTTTCTCATCGAGGCGTACAAATGCGCATAAATGTGCCCTTGTTTTATCGGAGTTTCAATACAATACAAACGTGGGAACGGTCATCAACTTCTGTCTTCAAAACTCCAATCTTCGGTAGGGTTTTGCAAGTGTTTACTGATTTAATAGATCCGATAACTTGTGAAGTAGCTCAACTCAAATTGTTGCATTCTTGTGAGGTGCGAAATTGTGTGGCCACAACACTCACCAAGACCGGTACCACTTTATCAATAGTCTTCGTCATCAAGTAGGACTACCAAAAAGAACCAGCTGGCGTGAAACGAAGAAATTCGTGGGTTTAAAAATCTTCTTCATAGATTTCATAAGACAGTCCTAATTTCGAGAAATACACTCATTTGCAGATCAATTTGGTTTTCACGGGAGACTCAACTGAAGCTCTCGTTTATGATATTCTACAACTGAATGTGCTGCACACAGGCCGCCTCATGATTCAGTTGGCACGATATTCTAGATATTGCAGTGTATTTCCATAAAGGAAACTATCCACAAGGTTGCTGGAAACTCTTCGACAGCCCACGACCGGTTTCCCCCTTCCAGTTCGGACTCATCACTTAAGTGCATTCCCCAAGTTTTCGTCAACCTTATGTTCTAATTGTACCCATATTGAACGAAATCACCGAAAGGTACTCAGTTGCATACCAATTTGGTTTTGACGAGAGACTCACCCGGCTGAATCTCTCGTTTATGATGTTTTTTTCTACCTATGTATTGGTGACCATCCCTTCTCCTATAGATTACCTAGGCTCTTATTCAACTTAGAACATCCCAGTCATCCGCAAGCATGTTCACTGACTTTACGACTGAGCTCACTTTGATGTGCACGGCAATTCCGAAAGATGAGGTTGCGTGCTGAAAGGCGTTAGTGAACTCCCGAGCTTCACTCAACTTGTGTGGTGCTGG
Source organism: Opisthorchis viverrini (assembly GCF_000715545.1). Lineage (NCBI taxonomy): Eukaryota > Metazoa > Platyhelminthes > Trematoda > Opisthorchiida > Opisthorchiidae > Opisthorchis > Opisthorchis viverrini. The sequence goes on along the minus strand of NW_008751829.1, from coordinate 558,186 downwards.
AGGATTCAGTAGTGCTCCAAAGTCATTCCTCTGATGGCCACTCAATAATAAGTTTCGCCGTAGACTTGTGTAAAGTACTTGTTCATTTGGCCAAACCGAAGAAAAGCTCCCATGATCTCTCAACGCTGGAATCGCACAGCTGCCAGAAAAAGCAATGTTGCAACAAAATCTGATCGAGGAAGTGTTTGATTAACACATTTCCCAGGTAATTCTTCCGAGGCGGCAGCAGGAAAACTCAGGGATATGACACGGACTGTGCCCAGCAATTCTTGGTGGGGATTACTACGGTGTAGTAGGCGTAAGCAATGAAACAAGGACTCGTTTTATGGAACGGGTCCCTCAAGTCGTTTCTGGGGATTAGAAATTTGATATCGGTTCTGGGACTTGCAAGATATGTGCTTACATCACTCTCATCTGAACAGTTGTTATTCTGTCATGGCGTAATTATTCTGGTGAGTCCATACCGAAGTGGGGAAGTACTGGAATCGAGTTTCCCTCTGATTATAGCTCGTCAGCAGTGCTGCCAAGCCCTGCCTGGGGATGAATCTCGGATACTGATATGCGAGGTGAACGTGCAACCTCTATCCCCCAGCGCACCTCCGACGTAGATTATCACTTCTGAAAGGGCGAACGTGTTCGCGTTTGAACGATGTGATTGGTTTTCCGGTCTCCTCGAACGATGACCCAGTAACTGTCTTGGTTGTATTGATCGGGATATCAAGTATCCTTAATTCAAATGCTGGCACGGCTATTGGATATGCTGATGAGCTCTAATAAGAGCGAAACTCGAGTCCAGTGCCTCCCTTTGGTGTGAACCCACCGGAATAATTACGCCAGAACTGGAAGACGACCGTCCAAACGAGATTAGACATTGGTCCGGGAACCTTGGATTTAAAAGTATACAAGCGTCAGAAAGCACCGGGGTGATCAGACGAAAGGAATGATATCTGGTGATGATGGCGGGTGCTACCTGGTCGGTTCAGGCAGCTGCTTCTGCCAAGAATAACGATTCTCAGATGGAAGAGCATGATCTGATTGAATCAGTGGTTTATTTCCTCACATTTGATTCTTTAATGAACCGTAGGTAAGAGAAACCGCATTCCGACAAGGCATCGCATATCTTCTAACGAGATAACTGTTCCTCTCCAAAATATTTGGTGGCACCAGTGTAACGGTGGATACTACTGATGAAGCGTGTGAGTAGTATGTGGGTTTCTCTTAACTCCGCATCGTGCCTAGTGGAAGTTGGAGTTCATCGCAGAACGTAGGGCACTGGTTTACAGCGTTCGTTTGCAGTTGCTTGATAGTCAACAATGTCTGCGAAAGTTCTAGAAGACGCGTGAGGATGTCATCTTCTAAAAACAGGGTGCATATGAGATGTTTACTTTCCCGTCTAATGGCTTGTAACTGTTCAGCTGGTGTCCGCTATTAACCAACTTCGTGGCGAACGGATTTTTTACTTACACCAGTATGTTACACATGGGTAGGAATGTGTACCAATTAAGACATTTTTGCTGCCTGTTGGTCAGAATCTCGTACGCGGTTGAAAATGCTCTTCGACATTGTAAAGGTGAGACGAGGGTAAATATCCCTCTGATAAGATCCGAGATCTGTGTATTGAGTGCTAAATGACAGTGTACTGAGCACTGCACTGACTTTAGACTGGCTTCAATAGTGTTTCGCACCCCTTTAGAAAGCAGCATACTTTAGCAGTTTTCTGACCACTTAATCACAACAAAAGCTGCTTTGAATAAGAACTATGAGAAATCCGACTGTTCTACCCTGAAGCGAGGCACAGAAGGAAAAAACGAGTGCCTCTTTCTGACGTCTCCTGACAGAACATGCGCATGTATGTGTTTGCGGAAGCGAGGGGCCAAAGAAAACACATGATTAAGAGAGAACCAATCAGAAGGCAACAGAGTCAGCAATCAATAAAATGGGTTTAACAGCGACGTGATTAGAACTCTATGATTCAGAGACAGAATGAGTTGATGAGTTGAAAGCCGGAAAGTCACGTGGACGCAATTGGACGGCCTGGGATAGTGTATCATTTGAAAGCAGTTCATCGGGCCCATGTGACTTCACAGCCAGGCTGGTTGCAATCTGATTTACTTTAGAGCAGATGTGCAAGCTTTGGCTATTAGTGAATGCATGATAATTGGAAGTCTGTGGTGAGCTACAATACAAAGCAAACAGGCGATCAGATTTCAGTTACCTGCGCGATTTGACTCAAGGCCTGGTGCATCACGTGAGTATGCTCAATCAACAGTTTTGTGGCTCGTAAATGATCCTCTCCATCTTCACTGATCGTGGTTGTATCGTGCTCTTCATCGCCAGATGTTTCCGACTCCGGGCGACCACGCCTCCCTTTTTTGGTGTACTTCTTTCCCAGGCTGATCCCCGAACGCAGCTGACTCAGTGTGTTCAAGATGCGATCACGATCAGCAAGCTACGTAAGGATGAAAGAAAAATTTTCGAGAGTGGTTTAGTAACCTGTCTTGAAATCTGCAAATAAGTCTTACTACTGATTTCCTTTTAAGCTTCAACTCTGTGCATAAATCTCCTTGCGGGCGCAATCGATTTATCATCATTGTCTACGGATTGGTTACTTACATTGGCCCGAGACTGTTTTGAAGTAAATGCATCGATCCGTGTGAAGTACTTCAAGGTGAGGACAAAAATAATGCGTGAATTACTGTGATCAGGTAGTGGCGACGGATACTCAACACTACTATAGTATAGGTTTTATGACTGCTTTCCAAGTACACTAAAAGTCACTTAGCCTGAGTTCTTAGGAGGGATATTAGAAGGCTATGCTTACTGCTTACTTGTACTCCATCGAAGTCGGCACTTGTGGCAGGAGTGGACTCGTGTCGGTGGCTGATGGGGTACCTTAAGAACGGGCTGAGCATAGGTAGAATGCAAGAACCGGGGCGTCCGCTGAGTCGACGTGGAGAAGTTGGCGGGTGGTGTATCAGTCATTACGTTGACACTTGAAATTTCCCACGTTTGTTGGTGCCCATTATCGGCAGAATGCTCTCAGCCGCAAAACTTTTACGTATGGAATGAAACTTCCTACGCAAAAATGTTGCATTTTGTCGCGTATGTGCTCAAACCAAAGACCGTCCCAATCTTCGTTCATATTTTTGCAGCTCACCAAATTTCATTGTTCGCTGAAGCAACCATACCTCTGGTTGAAAAGCATTGGGATAATTTCCCAGCATCGCTGCGACCCCGGGATGTCTAAATGGGGCTTAAAAGTTTCGACGACTGCTTAAGTCCATCAGGGATACGTCATAACCTTCGAAAATTCAATTCCGTTGTGCGAATACCGAGCGCCCGTTTATTCTGCCCCTATCTGTAACCCCGCTCCACTTTTGTGTTTGGTGCGTTTTTTCCCCCACCACTTCACTCGTTTGACCTTGAGGTCATCCAGCCATTGGTGGCCGACTTTGTGCACGTGTCTTACGTGGGAGCCTATTTGGTTCATACTTTTGTAGTCCAAGTGAACCATTTGTTTTGGACGAGTATCTACTGTCGAGGCTTGTACAATTTATGAATTTGTCTTACATTAATAGAAACCTAGCTCCGACTTTGTTTGCCTTCCCGAAGATTCTGGTATTACACGTCGCTCGAAGATACCGGTTGCCCGTTACAAACGTAACATAGTGTATTGAAGAGGTTTCAAGATAATAACAAAAACTACCTGCGTTGTGAGGCGCTCCTTAGCGGAAGCTAGTTCGGCCAGCTTGTTCTCAGTCTCCGCCAACCTCGCCTGGCTGCGCGCCAGGGATTCCGTCAGGCTGCGCACACGATCGGCAGCCTCAGCCTCAAGGACACTGGCATGTCTCGTTTCCCGACGAACATTTGCCTGTGACTCTGCCTCAGCCGTTCGTAGATTGGCCTCGAGGTTGCCGCAAACAGATTGCAGATTTTGCACATGTCGTGACAACTCGGTTCGAGCCTGTTTCGTAGGTGCGGAGGATGGAGATGAAAGAGAAAGACGCGTTGGTTTCAAAGTACGCGGAAATTGGAGAATTACAAATAATACATATTATATAATATATATATATAATACATATTATCCGAAAGTAACTCGAAGTTGTGCTAAGTCAATGGACTCCAATTTAACGACCAGTTTGAGCAGTGCATAAAGTCCTGACGTATAATGATCGGTCGGGCCTCGAAAGCACACCACAGCCTACAGCCTCTTTTATCCTTTGGAATTTGACGACCACCGGATAAAATTTGAACCAAACTGATTGGTGAGTCTGTATTGCTATTAGGAGTTCTGACGTGGCGAAGTTCAAGGCTACCTTGTCTTTGTAATGTACTACTCATAAGGTTGCTGAAAATTCCTCAACAGCTCACGACCGGTTTCGCCCTTTTTGCGGCTTACCAGGTAGGCGCAGTCCCCGCGCTTCCGTCAACCTTATGTTCCAATTGAAACCAAATTGCACGAAATTAGCGAATATACATTCATTTGCAAACTAATTTGGTTTTTCGGAAGACTCATCTGGAACCCAGCTGAATTTCTCGTTTGTGATGTTTCCAGGCTACCTTGTCTTGTTCACCTCGGACACTCGACCTCGCAATGCTGACTTGCGAGACTGACGTTACTCGTGACCCTTGTCGGATGACGACACGACCGATACGTGATAGTCGGAAAAAACTCTTTATGCGATGCAGTACAATTTTATAATTTTTTTCGCGGCACCTCACATGGCACGTCACCGTGGTCTCCTAAAAAGCTTTCACAAATGACGGGTGCTGGAACTACGAGCATCAAACAATAAAAGCGGTTCCTGTCTATCAGTTTGACGCCGAGTTACCGAAAAATATGTAGCCGAGAAAGATAAAAGTGTAAATTAAAGGCGTCATGATAAGGACTTCCCACCTGGGTCAAATCGCGTTCGGTTTCCTGCCGCAAATCACCAAACTGACGTCGAAGACCAACTACAGCCCGCCACAGTGCCAACAGACGACTGTGCTCAGCTGCAAAATAATCATTGAAAGCGTTCTCTTCTTCCCTCCATTCGGCTTCGCGCTTGTCCAGCTGTTGGGCAGCATGTCGCCAGGCCAACGTCAGTCGAGCTACATCTTGGCTCAGGCCTTCATTAGCATGGATGGCTTGATCCAGTTGTTCGCGCAACATTTCATTGGTTCGCGTTAGTTCAGCATTCCTTGAAATATGAGAATCATTCCTTACTCGAATACAATCGGAGATAAAAAAAAACGAATAGCTTACATAAAGTGCATTGGACAATCATTGAAACATTACCGACACGTAACCTGTTGGCTGTTTCGCCTCCCAGCGAATGAAACCGAGGGAGACCGTGGACCAATCACATCACATCTGGAAAAGATCAGTTAGCTGTCTCTGCCCACGAGCTTCGCTGTATTTCGAGTTTGAACTCCACTGTAAAGCCAAAATGTGTGACGATGAAAGTGCTTCTCTCCATTTTCTTATGAAACGGAGGCCTTCTGGACAGATCTTAAATTCCCGGTAGCAGGTGGCTCTTATACTAACTGCTTGCTCCTTTTTCCTTTCAGGACCAAAGAAAAACAAAAACATCTGTCGCCAGATCAGTTGGATGCACTTAGACGCCTTGTTCAAAAGACCACTTCCGTCCCAGCTTCCATTCAAGTTTGGTAAACTTTTGAGGTACTTTTACCCCCATTCGATCGTTTAGTGATGTGCCAGAAACCAGTCTCCCAGTGTTGTGCATATATCAGTACCTTTGTAACAAGTATGGTGCAACTGATGAGTAAATCACACTAAAAAGCTGGGAGGAATCGATTTTATCCGGTTGAAGACAAAATCCGTGGAACATTAACGTTGGGATAGACAATCTCCCAGTCAACCTAAATGCTTTCCATTTGACTCGCACAATTCACAACAGTGCCTCGTCAGGTTGACATCAACGAGTACCCGATTACCTCGTCACTGTTCTCTCCAGGAGAACACGAATGCACTTAACGACTTTACAGCTCGACGGAAGTTTCCCTAATTGAAAACACGTATAGAAATTGCGCAAACGTTCTACGCTTTTCGTGGCACCATCCAGATAAAGGAGCATGGCATGAAATACACAATAAAAAAATTTGAGGCTAATAAAATGATGGAAATTGAAAAAAGTTCCACAATCAGGATTAATTATCTTTCACTAGACCAGGACTCTGGTAGATTGTACGTTGCTCATATTTGTGACGCACATGTTCTCTGCTGAGTGAGAGCAGAATGAGACATGGAATACATTACCCTTAATCTGTAGCGCGGCCCGCCGGACTATTTACTACATGTGTATCGAACGTTGTTTTTTGTCTTTCTGTGAAAATAACTGCTCAGTAGTATGACTGAGAAATACAAAGGTCACGGTATAAGCTCATATCTTAGGATAATTATGAAACCCTTACGGCTTACCTGTACACCCAACACTTCTTGCGGTACACTCATGAAATCGAGTAGGTTTTACAATGCACATTTTCTCAAAATGCTACAGTCCATTGCCTGGAAGCACATCTTGGGCATTCCATTCTCACCAGTATCAACTCAGCGCTTAGTGGTGTTGTAACATGCACTCATCCCAGACTTTTGCATTAACAACAAGTTATTTGGACTTGCAGCACAGAGTGCGGATGGTTTCGTGCAGCATACTTTCTTTCCGCGTCTTCAGCAACCGAGACCCCGTTCAAAGCTGCAGCTCGTCCAAGTCGGAACCTTCCAGCTCGACTCTATTTCACTCACTACCTTGTGTGTGCTGTACCTTGTGTACTGAACTTATTTGCTGTTTCGCCTGCTATTTGGTTGTGAGTGATGATCACCGTTTGGTTCCCCGAGGTTAAACTGAACGCTCAGCCGCCCATGCCATTGCGGTGCGGATGATGGTACGTACGCATAACGAGGTCCCGTCACGTGCGCGCGCAAGCGGTGCATGCGTCACTGCACCAATGTGGCTGACGCAGCAGTGATTGGTGCAACCATCTCTAGCCAATCAAAAACCGCCAATCAGAAACGGCCAATTAGACCGCGCGTTGGTTCTGTCGACGAGCGAGTCCCAATGGAGTGCAGCGTGTCGGATGTCTGGCGGATCCGGACCAAAGCTGGAAATAAACTTGACCTCATTCCATCAAAATGTCAATAATCCAACCGCGGTTCACAGCACTTTTAAGGACTTAAGACAGTTCAAGTGACTGGTCATCGGGTTGTTAGCGGATGTGACACGTAAACAGCTGTGCTACATAAGAACTAGAATGAATTTATTTCAACTAAAATATTCTTACCGCTGCTGTTCCTCTTGCAATTTGTTCATTGTGGCTTCGAGGTCATAAGATCTTTCCTGCTCCAACGTACGAACACGGGATTCTGACGCCTCGATTCGACTGTTCAGGTTCTCCGTGGTGTTTTGAAGCTGGCCGAGCAAATCGTATCGGATAATAAATAAGAATGTGACAAAAAGTATCAATCTAACCGGATAACCTGAGGGCAACAATTAGGAGTATTACTCAGAGCAGAAAATCCGCTATTTGAAAAAAGTTTTACCTTACATCTGCGTAGGGTTCTTCTCAACGGTCCAAGATATGAGGGACGTTATCCCAGAAACATCTGGTGAGTAGTTGATGAAAGCTTTGTCACACCAAATGAGCACGCTGCTAATTTGGTCGAGTATTAAAAAAGACGAGGAACCAATCAACAACACTGCTTTTTGACCAGTGCACCAAATCGGTATTGAGTGACAATTAAAACTTCTTTCTGGGTGGTGTTTGTGGCAGAGTATTACGTCGTCTGGTGGGGTGGAGTGGGTTTTAACACCAATCGGGGTCGTATTTGAGGCCATTTTCTTCCGGTTAACAACACTTCAGTCTATGGTTTCTCTTGGACGTCGTTTAGAATTTTGTTAGTCTGTGTGAGTACTAGGCTAAATTAAATGGGGAGGATGGGCTATGTGGATTTGTTAATTGCAGAACCAAACGACTTCTGTTGATTGCTCTTCTTTAGTGATGAACGCACATTGTCATGTGTCAGCTCAGTTGATCTTAAACCGCTATGCACACGCTCAATCATTCTACGCCTCCTATTATGATACCACTGGAATGCTTGGCAAGTTGAAAAATCTCAGTAATTTATGTTTTGGCCTTTGGTTTCTTCACTGAGCTGGGTGATTTGGTTTGGTTGCAAACACCTGCAATTGAAGTGATATCACCAATGCGTTGTGAGAGCTAGTGCGTACGCATCACTACACACTGAGCTTGGAATATTCCATACAATTACAAACTTTGCAGTTTCGTTTTGTGTCCCTTCTCAAGTGCGCATCTCGCCGTCGCTGAGTTTGACCAGTGCACCATATCCGTTTTTACTAGCCACGCTGTGCACCTTTCGATTGAGCTCTCCTAGTTCGGGGTGAAATTCTCTGGGTTTTTCTCAGGCCATGGTACACGTAAACACATTCCACGGCTTCAGCTGCTGAGAGGCAGCCCCTTAGTCATACCATTTTAAACCAGCAGTGTTTTCTCTATACAAGACTTTGCTCTCCTTTGGGACCCTTCGAACGGACTCAGCTGCCTACAGAATATGCAGAAAAACGGTTATCCCAATTTACTTTCTATTGAGTGTGGATGTGATATTCATATTCTCGATAGGTGACACCTTCCAGTTAATTGACTGCCTACAACGTCCAAAGTGGCTATTGTTTGTCCCTCTTCTTTTGTGCTCGGAGGCGCTACTCAGCTAAACGTGAATGCTTGGCAGGCGGAACTCTTAAAAAGGGGAACCGGTGTCACCTGGCCTGCAGTAAAGCCCAAATTTGACGTGAGGACTCGGCTCACGATAAAACCCACCGATCACACCAACCAAAGTGTCATCTACGTAACGTCAAAATAGGTTTGATGGTTACTGATGGTTACTGGAGGAGAGTCTTTCATAAGCCTGGTATATTTGAGGTCCGATTGCTATTTCGGTTCCATTTTGAACATCTGGGACAGTGAGTAAGTTTCACGCATTTTCTTGATGAAAAAAGGAGCTTGGGGGAGATGTTGAAGGGAGCGCTATGTGTTGTTCTTGTAAATTTGATTCGCGTCTCTTAAAAAGGGAGATCTGTTGCAGAATTTGTGGAGTCGCTTTGTAGCATTTGCTTGGATTTGAGCAATGAATGACAGTTAGGAAGTGACAACATGTTCACTACTAGGATCGACTGCGTGTCACAACTGACCGTATGCAGGATGCATGCGGACCCCATACCGGTATAACGGGGGAGGCATGCAAATAGCATGTGTTGTTCTTGTAAATTTGATTCGCGTCTCTTAAAAAGGGAGATCTGTTGCAGAATTTGTGGAGTCGCTTTGTAGCATTTGCTTGGATTTGAGCAATGAATGACTTGAGTCAATGAATATCCAGGAAAGTTCAAGAAGACACGTCAAGAAGATGGATGTTCAGTTTTTGTTAATAAGATCCAAATGAGAGTTTTCCTTCCCTATCCAATAGTCTGTAACTGGTCAGTTGGCATTTTCTAATAAATAACTCCGCAGTGAAGGCCGTCTTCCTTTCACCGGTAGGCAAAAAGATCCCACAGTGCTCCACTTGAGGATGAGCATTCTCATTTCACGTTCCCAAGTCATGAACTGCACTCAACGATTCTTCAACCGGCAAAGATTTACAGGGTAAACCATGGTTTCATCAAGGAGAAGGTGGCCCGGCATGCTGCTAAACCCTATCTATTGCTCTAGTGAATCCGACTCAGTACCTGATACTCACCTACGACGGTTTCATTGAAAGACAAAGGTGATATTCCGATCGGATATGCCAAGTCCGATAGCCATAGTGGCGGCCTCGGAGACCCCTATGGTGACGCACGTTGAAGACTGTGGCTCGTGTCTTGATGGAGCGTGCGCGGACATCGTTTGGTACACACTGTGGCCATAGCTATAGCACCTGAATTTTTAAACGGGTGCAGGAGAGTGGGAAACTCTAAAGTAAAGCTTTGAACTTTGAAGAGTATGCTGAAACAGAGACCAGTGTAACGGTGGATACTACTGGTGAGAAATGCGAATAGACCAGCTGCTGACGCCGAACTAACGGTGTAAATGGAAATCAGTGGCATTCAAGCGACCTTCAAAGGAAAAAGGTGAGTAACGGCGAAAACTACTGACGGGACATGCGAGTAGTATGTGGTTTTCTCGCCTCACATCTAATGTTGCGGAGCCTGGGAAACTGATTCGCAGCTTTCGTTCACAGTTGCGTGATAGTCAATGAATATCTACGAAAGTTCGAGAAGAAGCGTAAAAATGTTCAGTTTTTTTTCAAATAAGATGCATATGAGATTTTTACTTTCCTGTCCAATTGTTTAGAATCGTATTTTTTAGTGAAAAAATGGCTTGGCGATGAAGTGCTTTCCTCCTTACACCAAGTGTCGGATAACAAAACAGTACCATCCGTATAGTCGAAGCTGTTATATCTGCTGATTCGCCAATCTGCTGAAACTGACTGCTAACCCGCTCCACCGCCTAGTAACGGAAAAAAGACTCACAGAGGGGAACACAACCGCTATATTCCGAACAAGCGAGTGCGAGGGCGTGAATGCGTGCGAGTGCAAAAGTACAACGGTCGCTGTCTAACTTGGTCCAATGCTGACGAATGCGGTCTGGCCTTGGTACGGGGCTGTGAGGCGCTGCCTATTGAGGGGGGCGTTGTCTGCCTGGTCAGCATCTAGCGGAGCTGAGAGTCTCGGTAGACTTTGAGCATTCAGTGGTTGCTCTGACCTTCCTGATGGAACTGTATCCATCCTTTTTCATCAGTGATTTCAACACCCAGATTCGTGGTTCGTTGGACATCACACAACATGATGGTGTCAATGAAAAATTGGACCAAAATAGGAAGATCTTTTGGTTTTTTATGCAGTGTGAAGATGCGGTCCCTGCACCCCTGCCTCGTGCTCCCACCCATACTCGCGTCTCACGTGATGAATCCAGACGTCATACCACCAATAAGGCTGGCAACCACGTTACAATAGGTTTCACCCCTGCGGATGGAGACTTTACTTACTTATTAAGGTCAAGGTCAAACACACGCGTTCACCACCGTCTTAAAACAATGATGTCCACCGAATACACCATACAGATTTTAGCGAAAGGGACAAAATTGACTGAGGCGCCTCAGTTTTCTGAATTTCATCCCATTGGTTATCCTTTGAATTCAAGTGGTTCTCGGCCCTAAATCAGGTGTCCGAAACAGTTGGAAGTTTAAACCACAATCCGGAACGCATCCTTCTATGAATCTTGTCTAGGCTGGCCCCTTCCTTCAAGTTGCATAGCGGCAGTGCCCCAAACGGACGCCACAACCAGCCACAGATTACTGCCGCGGATGTCATCCTCCTGTCCACATTGGTAACATGTTTAACCTTGACGAAATATTGTTTTTTTAATTCTTTTAATGAAATCAAACAGCCTTAATCAGGTTCGGTGATCACAAGTGTGTTCGTACAATCCCATTCACTGAGAACCGTGATCTAGGAACTTGTCTCAAGCGATTACGCAAGAATGGATGAAATGTGAGGGCAGACATTTCCTACCAGCTTTCCATTACAGCAAGGCTGCTTTTTCAGCGGATGAGTTACTGACGAACATCGTCCAGAAAATTGTGTTCTGATCATATATCAGAATGATTTTATGGGGTAAGACCAGTAGTATAACTTTATCGCGCTAACCAGGCTAACAAAACTAACCAATCACAGAGCAGCACCTTCAAAACGATTGGCTACAGCTTCTCCAAGAAGGATACAGCAGAGGGCATGAAGGTTTAAAAATCTAACTAAGAAAATGTATTTCCTATTCTACGTTAATTTCTAACGAGATGAACAAAATCAGGAAACTGGGTTCGAATATCACGGACCAAAAAAGGACCGGCTTTCGAAAGCTTCTGTTTGTACTTTGCCAAATAGTACGCACCAGTCAGAAAAATGAGTGAGTTATCTTTGTATGACAAATTCGCCTTCATCTAAGTGTGACGGAAGTTCTCACACCCGTCATGAGGTCACTGGTGACTGAACGTGGAGCTGGCGAATATCCTTATATCACAGTCACTCAATGCCACAAATTAGCTGCACGGGTATCAGACTAGTAAACACAGTCTCTGCCTTCTGGTAATGGCGTTTGGTAGGGTCAAGGCCAACGCAAAGTGTATTATGATCTTTCAAACCTTGTTCTAAACTCAAGCTGAGTGTTCAGTTACAAACAAGGAAGATATAAATTAGCCGATTGTGACAGAAAGTGGAGTGAGTAGAACGGAAGCCAGTCTGAAATGTATTGAACTAAACAACAATGTGATAAGAGATTGCGCCTGGAGCCACAACTTTGGACAAACACCTGCAGCTGGTGGATGAGTAGAACTGAAGCCAGTCTGAAATGTGTTGAACTAAACAACAATGTGATAAAAGATTGCGCCTGGAGCAACAACTTTGGACAAACACCTGCAGTTGGTGCAAAAAAGAGTCTGTGAACAACAGAAACAGTGTATAGAACAACATCGAGCACACATGTGTACTACAGCTTGCTCACCACTTTGTCTGATGTCTCCAACTCGGATTTCAGTTGTTCCACCTCCAACTCTAAGTCAGACACGCGTTTTTTATACTGTAGCACCTGTTCAATCAAGGTAAGTAGTTAGGAAATGAATAGTCTGTTCAGTGGAACCGCTGCAAGTAAGCTCCGATAGTAGACATGGTTGATGCTACAATACACAAAAAATACAATCCGACCGCATTTTTTGCCAGCCAACGACAGAATTCGACCAATTAGGTGGAGAAGAGAGTACATTGGACAGTAGCCATCCCAGGTCACACCTAGTTGACATGACAATCCAGATTTGTGACAGTTATCTCCACACATCGACTGCTTGCACCACTAACTAACCTGAAGAGTGATGAGCAAAGGGAATTGGTTACGACCTGTTTTTGGTCGACGAACCGTCAGGCGAAATCATTCAGAACACTTCTATGTTGGAATATTGATCGACTACTAAAGTGACTGCCAGCCAACATCAAACTTAATGCTACATTGAGGGGGGGCAGAGAACAGAAAAGAACACCACCTGTAAGTGTCTCTTTCCATATCCTTTGTCACCCATTTTGCAGATAAAATTTCTCAAAAAACTGTCTCAAAGCAAGACACTGAGGCTTGTAAGCAACAAAGTGCTGAATTTCAGTGGCCGTTCAAAGGTGACCTTGATAAGTGGCGAATGTAACTGGTCTATCGAAACATGTGACGAGTTAGCGATTCGATGAGGCGAATATTCATGTTTCGGTCCATCACCTATTCGTGGCATATTTTTAACCAGGTTTTTCTTCTTCCTAATCATCGAGAGTCTAGAAAGTGTGCTGACTGTTGTGCTAGAAATTTTAGCTGGCGACGGGGATGCGATGTGCCAATGCACGAAAGGATATCAGTTTGAGAGGTTTTGTCTTCTCGAAAGCCAGGTTGCGTATGACTACGCGTTATGGTGTTAATTACATTCCAAAGAGGCTATGAAACGAAAACTGCTTCCGTTCCGTGGAGGTTGGGCGGCTCCTATAGGGAGTGCGTTATGTCCGTTTGTTACAATAAGCGTTCTCCTATTTGTTCATCCTGTACCCCAACCCTGCAGCGCGAGTTCATCAGATCTCACGCACACTCATTTGTTGGAAGTACGTTCACTCACAAGGGAGACTACTCACAAGGTTGCTGAAAACTCTTTGGAAGTCAACGACCTATTTCGTTGAGGCTCAATGGTTAGTCAGAGTCCCCTAGGTTCCGTCAAACTTATGATCTACTTGAACCCAAATTGGAGTGATTGTGACAAATACACTCG